>NW_021940207.1:5765039-5766634 GCF_001715985.3 Manacus vitellinus | reverse complement strand
TTGGGCATCATGTATTCGTCGTCTCTCCGGTTGTTGAAGTTCCCGCACATGCCACAGGTCAGGTTGAAGTAGGTGGTGGGCACCTTCACCTCCACTGAGTGGTCAGTGTCGTAGGACACTGTGAGGCTGAAGTCTGTCTCCAGGACGATGTAGCGGCCGCTCTTGCTCACCGTGATCGCACCTCCCGCTGCCCTCACCGGCAGGGTCTGGCGCACGCCGTTCACCTAGGGCAGACACAGCACCATGGGCCCTGGACTTGTCCCTGGCCTCCCCGGGGTCTCCTGCCTGGGGAAAGCAGCTGCCAGGCCAGGCACGGCAAACAGCTGCCTGGGATACCCTCACACCCCACACCCCTGGGGCCCACAGAGCCGTGTCTGGGTCCTGCGCTCTGCAGGGGCCTCTGCTCAACACAGAGCACATTCCTTGGTTGCCCCTTCCTCCTCCAACCCCTCTGGAAGGGAAAAACAAAGGGGCCCAGTGGCTTCAGGGGAACCCCCCAGGCCTGGAACAATGGAGACAGCTGGTACATGCCAGGCCCCGCCAAGAACAGCCAGCCCTGCCTTGCACCCACACCACGCCCGTGCCAGCCCCGCTGCCTACCAGCACTTGGCTCGTCTCCTGCTTGAGGATGGCAATGCGCTGTCCGTACACCTCAACCAGCACTTCGCGCACGTAGGACACCCTGCTGTTGCCACGATGCTCGTTCTTGGCCTCCACATTGAAGTAGGGCAGGGAGGTGGTGTTGGAGCACACTTTGGCCAGGGTGTAGGTGCAGTTGCCCATGAAGTTGTGCGTCACCTTGTCAAAGGTGTTGTAGTGAGGGTCCCCGTGGACGTGACAGATGCCGTAGGAGTGTTCGAGGCACACGGGTTTCCCACCCTGCACCCCGCAGTACTGGCCCGCAGGGCATGAGGCTTCGAAACACTGGACTTTGCTTCCCTGTGCAGGACACGTGCACTTGGAGGAGCAGCTGTTGTCCGTCCAGAACTCGGAGCCCACGGGGTAGTGCTGCCCGTTGTGCCAACACCCGCACTGCTGGCTGGGCACACATCGGTCGTGGTAGAGCAGGTACCCGCTGTCACACACACAGCCCTCCACGCATGGCAGGCTGCAGGTGACTGGAGCCATTGGGTCAACACAGGTGGCAGGGCAGGCAGCAGCACAGGGCTCATAGTGACTGTTGGCCGGACAGGTGATCGCTGCAGAAACAGAAGATGTGGCAATTACTTGCAGAACATAACTCAACACTTCTTTTGAGGTATTTTCCCCTTTGAAAAAGTAACGGTCTCTGTTTTCCCTCTGGTCTGCTTGGCTCCATGTGTGTTCTCAGTCCTACCCAATCAAATGAAACAGCAAATGTGATGGTGCCTCTAATACAGACAACTCCCTGTGAATCCCCGCAGTTCACAGTGAGAATATTTCTCTGCCTCACTCTTTCCTTCCTGTCCTGTGTTTTCCCGAGAGTGACGATCTGTGCTACCACGTGTGGACTTACGGCAGAAGGTTGTGTTCCTCCACACGGGTATCTGGACCCCAAGGGCCTGACAGGCATCCACATAGGACTGCAAGCTCTTGCACAGGGTCTCCTGGTCCAG
>NW_021940207.1:5637812-5764359 GCF_001715985.3 Manacus vitellinus | reverse complement strand
GGGCTTACCGTCACCACTCCACCCTGCCCCAGCCTTATCCGCTGGTCAGCCACATCGACATCCACGTATCGGACGTAGGACACACGAGTGTTGCTCCCCCTGTGCTCGTTGGCTGCTTCCACGTTGAAGTAGGGCAGGGAGCTGTTGCTCTCACACAGCTTGGAGAGGGTGTAGGTGCAGGTGCCCATGAAGTTGTGGAGTTGCTTGTCAAATGTGTGGTAGTGAGGGTCTCCATGTATACTGCAAATTGCTTCTGGAGACAGGAAAAGGGAATATGTTCTCATTAACACATGGATACATAGAGAAAGCCCACTTCATTTTGTACTGGGAAAACACAATCATCCGGATTGTATAGATTACATCTAGAAGAACTGAAACAGAAAGGCAGATTTGTAAGGCATATGGCAGTGTCAAAGAGAGATACCTATAGAAATTAACTGAAGCAAAGTGGTGGTGGTAAAAAATGCAGGTGTCCTACAAACCATTAACTAGCATATGAGGTTGTCTAAAATTACCTGTCACTGGTGGTGGTGTAGGCTCTGTTGGTGTAGGTGTTGGTGGTACAGGTGTAGGGCCAGCTTCTGTTAGTGGAAAAGACAAGGCAATACAATGAGCTTTAACATTACAGGGTGAACACTACTTACATGCTAACATACATTAGTTTTCACTTACTCTTCACCACCATAAAGTTAGAAGTTTTTCAGTGAAGTACGTAGAACTGCCTATTTTTAAAATTGAGGCTATGTGGGTTTTTTGGGCACTAAGGAAAGCTCAAATTGTTAGCTTGATCAACAACTGAGCTCGGATGGCCACTCTAGAGCTGGAAGTGTATTTACAATCGGGTATGTGACTCCCTCTGGTGTATGTTAAGACACATGAAGGTCCTGCTGGCAGCAAGTGTTGGCAGATCCGATAGGGAGATGAACAGAGAAGCTCTTGTCTCTTGGAGTTATGTTTGTGCACCATCCGGTGGCTGAATCATGTGCTAATACACCTGGAAAAATGAAGAACTGGCTCTCCCTAGCCCTCAAACAAAAGAAGGCCCCAAGTCTTGTTCATGGCATTTTAAATAAAATCATATGTTCTCAGGGTATGGACCTTAATGGAAAACTTTGTCCTGGGTAGTGTAAATTCGAAACATCCCATGTCATTAAATGAGTAGTATTTCGCAGAGAAGAAGACCTATTAAGACCAAACGACACTTTCTGTAAGTTTTTCTGCAAATTTCTTGTTCAATTCACATTTTGCAAGTATTGTGTGCTTGTCAGTAAAAGTGGATCCCAGTCACCCACAGTTTGTGCCAGTCTTGGCTGATTTGTTACGGGATCAGAGATCAAGCTCAAATTGCTGATTCGTAGTCAAAGCTGACAGTGCAACTTGGTGTTACTGACTCACTGTTATCTTTTTGTGACATATGGCTGTACTGTGTATTTGATGAGTTTGTATGAACTGATATTTGCTGTAAAGTGCTTATCAGTGTATTTAATGTGGAATCCAAACTCGGTGTGCATAGCCTGCTCTGGGTTTAGAGATGCATTTCAGACTTACAAGTGAAGTAAACTTTGCTGGACCTGGTGAAAAAGGTCACATGTGCAGAGAAAGGGGGGTAGCTTATTTTGGACATTTGAGGTGATGAGGAAAGAATTAGGAAGAAACTACAGCAAAACACATAACACTCAAACAAAGTGAGCTGTAAAGTTTTTTGCAATTTCTCTTTTGTGGTTCGAGGTTCTGAGGAGTTGCTGCATTGTATATGGAATAGAGTAATGGTCAACAGCTTAAACAGAGATGAAGAAACAGGACACACTCAGGTGCAAACACAGACTTACCACAGGATCCATCCCTCACTCTCACATTGTCCAGTGCTGTATCCCCATATTCTGTTAGTCCTCGGACAGCCTCAAAAATTACCTAGGGAGGACACAGAGCAATCACTGAATCAGAGTTGCTCAGGCAAACACAAGACTATTTCTCTTAGCATTATTTTCAAAATAAACTCTCTGGTTTGTTGCTAAAGGCATCAAGTCAGCTGAGGTTATAACAGTTTTCCTAACTTCCCTCAGAAGCCTAAAATATATATTCTGTAATAAGGTAAGGACTGCAAGAAACATTGTCCTCTCTTTTGTTGACTTCTAAATGATTTATGAGAATTAGTTGTCTGAATTCTACAGAGGAGTCCAACGTAGGCAGCATCCCTTTCAAACCTTCAAACTCATAGCCGACAAACTTACATTTAATTAAGACATCTAAAGTTCTTGATTTCATGATGAAATTAATGAGGGAAGGAAGGACAAAGAGAGAAAACTAAATTAAATTTTATCCTCTAACTAATAGCACTATTAAAACTAGGTGGTTGTTTGTTTCTCCTCTTAGTTCATTGACACAAATCATGAGGCCATTATATTCACAAAATCTTGGTTATATTTTTAGCTTACATGCACAGTATTTTGCAACCTGCAAATGGAGAACAAATACTGACACTGTACAAAGAAATTCACTTTGAAAATATATTACCTTTATCTTTCTCTGTGTTGGGAAAGTGTGAGTGATGGCACCGTAGTTCCAAAAAGAGCTCTGGTTTCCCTTCCGATGCCATATCACAGACTCCTGTGTGCCATCTTGGATAAGCACTCTCAGCTCATTCATCTCCTCTGATCCAAACATATAGTACCAGAAGTCAATGCATATTTTTTCAGAAACAACAGTCTCTGGGCTTTCCAGCCTGTTGATGTCGAACGGGATCAGATTACTTGCTTCTTGGTAGATGAAATAACCTTCTGCAAAGTGAAAAAAATTAAAATACAGTTGAATCTTCCTAATTTGTTAGATGTTGTCTAAAACTGAAGTACAATCCAAGTCTGGAAGAAATCAAGGGCGTCATTTTCAGTGCAAAGAAGCAAAGTGGAGGATGTTTGGACTTCATGTTGCAATGGTTAACCCCATATACTTATCCAAAGTAGAATGTGAGCCTGAGAGCAAAGCAAATACATTTCATCTCATATGAACACTTATTTTGGGATCACAATTAAAGATGCAGGACTCTTTCGAGATACAGCTCCTCCAGACACAGTGCCACACTGATCCAGGTTCAGTTTCTGCTTTCCTCAAAGAAAAAGAATGTAATCTGCTATACACCTCATGTGGGACAACTTTTTTTTTTTCTCTATTGATTTTGGTTTCAAGATAAGTAAATCCCTGGCACAAGGAAAAATTCCAAACTGTCAGCATTTGGTTTTGTCTCAAAATTTAAGAAATAGAAAGTAATGCTTATATTTTATTCAAAATATTTATATTTGACATTATGAAAGGAAGGAATTTTTTTAAAATTCAGAAACTTGCAATGTTTCTTTTAGGATTTGAAATGCTTTAGTCTGATTGGTTTTAGGCTTGAAGTATTTTGCTTCACGTAGACTAAGATCAAAGTTACATTTCCCCAGTGCAGCTAGAGTCAAGTTTTTCCCATCTGACTATGGAAAGGAATCAAAAATAAATGAATGATCACTTCTATATGGTAAAGTATAGGTCCACACATTCAGTCATATATTAAAGCTGGCAAGAAAATCTAAGTACTATTTAAAGTGATAAGGTCTCTGTCAATTAAAAAAGTAAAACAGTATTATTTGTGTTAATCCAAATTAAAAGCATTCAATTTCTTCTTCCAACAGGCATTTTTAATTGTTATTATAAAATACTAAAAATTCAGAAAATTATTTAGCAAAAATCCGAACTAATACCATTCTAATCCACTTGCTGACTCTGACAGTAGCTGACCTTTCATTCTTGGGATAATTACAAGCAGGATGACTGCAAACTGATCCTCATAAATGGATATTCTAGTGCAAGGATAGTGGTTCAAGCACATAGAGATGGAGCCATGGAGCATTTGTTTGATAATATGACCATGTTAGACTCCAGTTTTAAAATCATAGGTAGCTGAGGACAGACTTTTAAAATATATTCTTTAATTTCAGACTTGATTTTGTAACACTTTTCCAGCATGAACTTTATCTAGAGCCAGCACAATGATCATTAAATTTGTTGCCATTAACTGATATCAGTGTAATTTGGCCACAAACCTTGTCTTGAAAAATGGTCTGTCACATGGCACCACATTCTCTATTAGGTCTTAACATGATATAATTAGCTTCCTTCTACTTCCATGCACTGATAAAGATATCCAATCTATGATAGGCAACCCAATTTAATTTACTCCTAACTGATATGGTGAAAAGTCATAAACAGGTGTCAGCATGAAACGAAACCAACACATTTCAAGATCTTTAAGAATCTCTTTTTTCTTCCAAAAAAATGATAAAGGTAAGTCAAGCTTTCTTAAAAAAAAAAAAAAAAACCAAACCAAAAACCAAACAGCCATGCCACAACCAAGCACTTACTTCCATCAGGATAGTCTCCATCAGGACCTGTTCCATCAGTCGGAGTGTCATGCTTTGTCCGTATCCACACTCCCTGGTTGATACTGCAGGGCTGGGTCCAGTCACAAAATGGTCTTGAGTTATTGTTGAAATCACATCTGGTGAGGTAAGCTGAAATACAACACATTAAAGTGAGGAAGAGGAGCTAGTATGTTCAAAATTGGATGTTAACACCACTAATGACATGCAGTTACCTGTTTCAGGATCCCATGTTCTCAAACCACCAGTTGGCCTTTGCTTGATCCTGCCAAGAAAAGCAACAGAGTGAAGCCCTTGTAGAATTAATGACTAAAAAACTGTTCAAGAAAGCATACTGGGACCTCAACTTTTGCCTTTGGGTGTTTCACTGAATAACTGAATAGACCCTGAGTTTGATCCATATCTGACTTTCTCTTCCCATATGGAACTTCTTCCTGACAAAGCTCTGAGAGTGAGTCAAAGGTGGGATATGTTCACTTCATCTAGTGTGGAAGGATTCTCTGCTCTGTATCCCACTGAACTGAAATGAGAGAAGTTCTACTAGGTACAGGGAGCTATGGAAGAGATGGATGGATATAGCACAGCTCAGACAATATCAGGATAATATCAAACATTTTTCTATTAACTTGCTCATGTCATTATTATCCCCACTGTTTCAAAGCAAAGTGTGTAAATGCCAGTAAGATAGTGTACTGTGTAAGTGTAATTTGCTGGAAGGCTACATATTTCCTTTAACTGCTGCAAATCTCCCATGACACAAAACTTTCATTTCATTCAGCTCTTCTGATTTACCCTGAAAATGCTGCAAAAAAAAGAGAAAGCAGTTACAAATGCACAGTCCTTGTGTGCTACAAAGTCCTGCAGAGATAAGTTGACACAAGGCCAAAATTCCACCACATATCACAGAATAAATGGTTTTGCTTTTGGGGTGTTTTGCATAGGGAAGGGATTTCCATGACTGCAGGGCTACAACAGTGGCTCTTGACATACTCTGACTGTGGTGCATAATTTCAGGTGGCAGGTTTCAGTTCCAAATTCTGTGGTGCCCTCTCCTTAATTATTCTTACTGTACTTGACACAGTCTAGAGACTCTGTCCTTAAGCGAATGCATCACAATGAGTGTCCACACTGCTCAAAATCCAAGCAATGACATTCAGAAAACTAGGGACATCAGGAGCAAATATCACAATGAATTCATCATGAAATGATGCAATGAAATGCAGCAAGCAACTCCAAAACAGACTGAGCTAGAAGATAAAGAGGAAAAAGAATATGTAAAAACAGATAAAATAAGAAAGTTTTCTTCATTGTTCTTCTTGGATTTCTTCTACCATGAGAAAGGGAAAGCTGAGGGAAGTTTCCACTTGGTCTCTATTCAGTGTTATCTTTAAACTGTTACACATTATGCAAGTCCTAAGCCACGGATTACTATCAGTATATTCAGAGTCAAAGAGTTTTGTAATGACTGTGGTTATTTTGTCCAGATCTCTCCTCTTCAGATGTGCCATTAGAAATCCATGTTACAGGTTTCTCTCTCAGACAGGAGCCAGTGTAGAATTAGGCAACCACAAAATTCAATTATTTCTTTTTTAAAATGACGTGGTTCAACTGTATAACATTCCACATTTAAAAAGTGAAGAAACATTCCACATTTTAAAAGCAAAGAAAGGATATTTATCATTAACAGCTAAGCTTCCTCAATTAGGCTATATTCATTGCTGGACTACTTACCCTGTGGTATTCAGCACTGAAATACAGAGTAAAATTAGAGTGTATTGAAAATGCCAAAGAGTCCCCATGCTAGAACACAGAGTAAAGTCTTCTCTGTGGTATGGTTTGCATAGTAATCCACCAGCTGTACTCAGCAAGGAGAAAATGAGGACGACCTATGGTGAAACGTATAAATATATCGACAAGAGGGTGGAGGCGATTATAAAAATCTGTCCAACCCTGTATCATGTTCCCTGTGTTATCTACCCTGAGAAAAACACCTATGAACTGAATACTCATATTCTGTGTCACTTGTTTTGTCACCCTTAGCTGCTTGCTGGAGAAATTGATGTGATTTTGGCAATTTTTGTTGCTGTTGTTTTATATTAAAGAAGCATGTAGTTTTAAAGGGATTTTTTTCTGACATAGATAGCAAGACAAATTATTTCATTTTAAAACTCCTGCCCAGCTTCCACTACCAGTATAAGTGAGATTTCTCATTTTGACTGAATTTGCTCCCTTTCTGAAACTAACATTAAGCAGAGCAGATAACAAGACTTCAATTTACTCACAACATTTAAGTTTTCATGGGCACAATTCAGGAAATTGCTGAAATATTACTGATACCACATTTTCCCTGCTAAAAAATAAAGGACCATTTTCTGGGCTTCCATGAAGTCTGTTGGTTGCTGACAGCCCAGCAGAAGCAGGTGGATCCCCCCCCACACTGTCACCTGGACTTCTACTGTTCTGGTGTTTTTCAGCATTCCTTGAACTGGGGTCTGAAAAAAAAATATGGCTCAAAGGCAGACAAGTTCCCTACTTCACTTGGATTTCATGGCTGATGAGAATCAAAAGAGTGTCAGAAAGTGTACAGCATTTCCTTGCACTGCCTGGAAACCCCAGACAATGGCTCTTTTTCTTTTTTTTTTTTTTTTTAATAATATTCTGATGATAAAGATAATTAAACCTTCATAAATTAATCCTGGAATTTCTTCAATTCCCTTTCACTCTGCTCATGAACAAGTAACTAAGGAGGCTATGTACAGAAACAAGAGAAACAGGGACAGATCAATGGAGGCTAAGCAGAAACACAAAAATATTTCAAGTTAGATGTTAGCTGATGTGTTGACAATGAGCCTGGGGCTGCATTCTGCCACAAGCTCATGCTCTACACAAGCCTTTGCAAAAGCAAGAGGGTACATGCTCACTTGACTAACAATAATCCCTCTCCAGTGTAAATCCTTTCCTAGGAAGATATGTGTACTTTTGCCAGCCAGTAAACAGGGAAGAGAATTCCTGTGATTTCAAGACAAAATATTAATTCCCTGCACAAAACCATTGACCACAATTTTCCAGTTCAGTTGAGAAGAGCTTAATGTGAGGGGGAGAATACAAGTGACCATCAGTTACAAGTTTCATTGACACACTGCATTTTCATCAGGGCTGTTGAGGTGATGGTCAGCAAGTGTTAATCTGGGCAATAGCTGTCCATAGCATTGTAATGGAGAGCAAGGAGCCCTCCATGTATGCACACACTTTCCTTCTGCAGACTAGGGATATTTCATTAATTTGGTGCTGCTCTGTATCATTCTGACAAGAAGTTGTGAATCCATCTTGGGAAGAAAGAAGCCCTCTGTTAAGTTCATCCATCCATTCATCCATTCACATGATGCACTGTCTTTGACCTCTCCTCACCCAAAGCAAATGTGAGGCCCTGCAGCACCACAAACACTCCTTCAGCCATGCTGTGGGACCTTTTCTGTGACTTTGTCACTCCTGTTTAATGGCATCTCAGGCACTCTGTGAAAAGTGAACTGGAGTACTCATTAAAGCTTTTCAGGGAGGTGCAAAATTAATAACCTCTTTTCCATATAGGAAGGATGACAAGGAAATGACTTGCCATCTGATTCCAGTGGGATGTGACAGTATCTCCCATTTCTGACAGTCAAACCGATCACTTTGTCCCAAGCAAGACAACTCAAAAAATGAAAGAAGCAAACTCAGCAGTTCACCCATTCTACTGAGTGCTGTCTAGTGCAACTCACTGCACAGTTACATGTAATTGTCCTAAAGTACCTAAATCTGGTTCCTCCATTTTCTTGAATACGAGTGTTCTCCAATGAACAGCAGTTGCAATTCACTGTGTGGCTAATGCTCAGCCTATGGTGCTGAAATCAGTCAAGAGCTAGAAATCTTGAAAAGCTTAAAGGATAGGGAAAATATATAAAGCTTCTTTCTCCTAAGCCTTCAAGAGACTGCTACACTGCCACCTAGCACAAAGCAGAGAGGTCGCTGGCTGATATGAAGTGCTGGTATCTTGTTGGGATGCACTTGCAGCACATGTATATCCCAGTCTATTCTTTCTGAGACTATATCTAGAAGAAATTTTAAATGAATTAACTAAATGGTTGTTCTTAAATGGTAGAATTCTGTGCAGGATCTCTTAATTTAGAGTACATTAGGTTCTGTAAATTTGCACATAAAAACTAAACATCTTTATCTGATTTTCCTACAGTATGATTGTATCTCACTGGGTGTTGCACAGGTTTAATGGCAATGTTTTTTTGCATCCAATTCAGTTAAATTTATACAATTTGTGTGAGCAAAAGGATCTCTCTGTTGTTTCTATTCAGGTAATAATTTCTTCCTCTATCCTGACAAATGACCAAGTCAGTTTTTGCAGCATGTTATACCTCTGTCACTCTGGAACTCCCAGTGACCTTTGGCTCCACTCTGCCTTTACTGACATTGTGGGTGAGAAGGCACTGACAGATCTGCCATTTCTTCAGCAATTTCTCTATGTTGGACTCTTGTTGGAGCTACACTCAAGTCACTGCTCTGATAAACATTCACCAAGGAGTTATGAAACAAACAATCAGCACCCATAAATCTATAATCAGATATATTTAGATTACACAGGAGTGTAAGTAATCCCACTTTTGCTCTGTTGAGTAACATGCTTTGATGGACTGATAGGACACAAAAAATGTCTTATAAATGGATGTTTCTCTGATGAGTAAAGTCTTTGTGTTCTGCTGAGCACAGGTTGAGGTTGGTTTTTTTAACTGATGGCTCTCCAAATTGAAGCTTCAATTCGAAATTCAAGCTCTCTCATTCCTGGTCTGAAAGCTGTAATAATTTTCAAAGTGAAATGTAGCATTCTTATTAGAGTATAGGTGCCAGATTTAAATTTCATTATCTTTCTTATGTTTTGAACAAAGCAGAGATAATAGAAATAAAAATATAGCAGCTTTTCTATTACTTTTTCAGTTGTCAACTGCCTATGGACAAAATTCCTGAGGGAAAATAGCACTCTTATACTCTTATACTTTTTTGTCTTTGACCTGAAGTACACCCCAATGTATTTTGTTTCTAGCATACAAAGATAAAGACCAAAATATTCCTCCCAATTAATGCAATAAAGACGTTTGGCTGGCATTCCAATGGATATTTGAATAAAGAAAAGACCATCATAAGTAAAACTACTTTCTTCTTCATTTCGGGGTGCTGCACCTATAATCGTGAGATTAATAAATCAGTTCATAAAAGCCCAGAAATTTTCCAAGTCTGTCTATTAATAATAAATGAGATATAAAAGATGATTTTGAGTATGTATTTTGGGAGTAGATCTGGCAGGAAGAAACATGATATTTATCTCTCTAACTGCCTTTTTTATTTAGGGTTGTTTCTTTTTTGATTTGATGATAATCTAAGCAACTGTTTCTGGCTCATTGGAGTTCAGTAATTTCGTATCTGCACCTTGATATATTTTACATTTATTATTGAATCTCCAATACACAGCACTCTAGTGATGTACAGTGACCATTCCTAAGAGTAGTTTCTTTCAGAGGCAGAGTGCTGCTTTTTATTTCTATCAATGGGTTTGTAAAACCAAGCTACCTACAGAGATAAAGGTCTGATTCTACTTTTGCCCTGTTTCAATTTCAATATTCTACTGTCAAAGCTGGTGGTGCTGGTCTTAGTTCATTCTAGTCTTAAAAAAAGGTACTCCTGGCTCATTCTCTAAATATTATTTGTATTACAGCAGCAGCTGTGTCTAAAATTAGCAATCTCAGGCTTGGCTTAGTGAATGCTGAAGTTTGTTTGAATTTTCAGCTCACCACTGCATGCTCCTTTGGTACTGACGAAGCCTGTCTCTCCTGTCCTCAGCACTCTAACATAGCAGGCCTTTCACTTACTTGAACCAGATCTTAAACAACTGTCTGTGCCTAGTTAACTTTTTTTCTACAGATCCCAAAAGACTTTGTGCAGTTCTTTGCCTTCCAACCCAATTCCTCATGAACTGACTAATCCCACAAGCCTCTTAACTCTTCCTGGTCGTTTCAGAAAGGGTGATTTCTCCCATCCACTACCTCCTAGATAAATCTGCTTCCTCTCAAGGTATGGTTCTAAGGTATGGTCACTTCTTACAGACTCCTCTGTAAGAGAGCCCTCTGAATATTAAATGGCTTCTACGATTAAGCTATTAAACCTCATTACTACAGTTGCTTCACAAAAAATCCTAGTGCAATTTCATATTCATGTTAATATATAGAGATGTACAATTATGAATTAATTAAAAATTAAGAAACTTGTCAAAGTCTATTCATATGGCCTTTTCTGACCTAAATCCTATGCTTCCCATGACTACTGGAGCTGTGCACTGCTCTGCATTACCTAGATCACAGGTACCTCCCTGCTTGCTCTACAGAAAAACCCACAGAGAGGTGACTGAATTGAGCTAAGAGAAGTGTCAGTCTAGCAGTTCCTGCTGCTTTTACAATCAGAGAGACAGGAAACTCAACCTGTTGCTCAGTCTGTGCCCTGATCGAAAGTCAAACCCACTCCAGACCCTAGCAAAGTATGAAGATTGTGAAATGCATTGCTATTTGCACTTTGTTCTACAAGTTCTACATCTGAAATAAACGAAACTGAAATGGAGATCACTTGTGTCATTGATGGGTTCAGAGTAGAGGGACAAGAATTCTGCTGTTTGCTTTGGAGTGAACTGTACACAAGAGTACTTGAGCTATGCAGAAAAACAAGGCTTATGTCTCTTGAGGTACTCAGGGTTTTTTATCAGCAAAGCATTTACTTCTCTAGGTGACAGCTGGGTGTGTGCGTATTTACATATGCATAAAAATTTATGTGAATAAAGTTTAGGAAATTAAGCTGACCAAAAGGGATGATTTTTTTTCTTTAAGTAAATGACTGTGATTTCCATTTCCAGAAACCAAAGACAGTTGGATAGCATTTTCTAACATATTGAGTCCACTCAATGTGGGACATTCTAGAAAACATAACTATATTTTGATCAAGCTAAAATGTTTCAGTTTGGGTTCTGCTGGTCAAAATTCAAACTTTACACATTTCCACTGAATCTTAAAATTGAAGTCAAATGCATATAGGTAAAAGATGAATAATATCAGCTACCATTATGATGCAAAGTGAAATGTCAATTATCAAACAGAACACATGCATATAAATTGCTTTTAAGATCTAAATTAAGAAACTATCTTTCAACATTTAAATATTATATAATCTGTCGAGAAATGGTACCTGCAGCAGTGAATTCCAAGCCAAGAGGAAAGCCCTTGGATATGTTATTTTAGAATTTAGTAGGTAGAAGAGGGTGGCAACGTAGCCTCTTGCTGCTGAAAGAAAGAGACTGGGTGGAGGACATGACCTGGCAAAAGAACACCAAGCAAGGAAGCAAATAGTTCTTGGAAAAGATAAAATATATTGTTATTATGCCAAAATCAAATATGACCTCAGAAAGCTTCTATAGAAATAAGCAAACTTCACATACTTAACAATGCAGTGTTTGAAAACTCTCTGACTAGGCACCTGCAGTGATGCCTCATTGAAAACAGATATATCTGTCGCATAAAATCTTCCTTCTTCCCTCTTTTCTTGTGCATAAGGAAATTGAACAATATTATAGTTTGCAAAGCAAATCAATAATATCAGAATATTCTACCCTTATTTCAGGATAGCATGCCCATGTGTCTAAATGTACGAGTAAAACTGTGGTAATGTTTTGACTCATCTGGAATTGTATCGGCCATCATTGCCCAGTTGGACAAGTCCATGGCAGTGCATAAAAATTGCAGAATCATTAGAGGAGGGAAACTCTGAAAGTTACCTGGTTCACACCCTGCTAGAAGTCCAAGTAGCTTCAAAATTACATTAAGTTGGTCTGGGCCTTGTCCAATCGAGATGGAAATGCCATGACCTGGGTGAGTCTCTCACTGATTCCTCTGTTTTACCACCTCCATTATGAAGGCTTTTAAGTATAATAAGTAACATACACCCATCATGAAATGAACTTCTCTTCACAGCTGCATTCAGAAACACATGCAGAAGTGCCTATAAATGTGCTCTAGTTGGGAATAACACAATACAGAGCAGACAGACCTTTCTCTGATAACCAAACCAGACAAGAGAGAACATGAGATTTACCTGGCTAGTACATAGTGCATCTGTGCCATGAGAAGGACTTAAAACTGTCCATTTCAAAATTTCATGTTGTGCTTCAGAAGTCATCTTGTGATGGCTTAATAATCACAAAGCCCAGATCTCTGCAGTTTCTTTGCTGCCCTAAGCTCTGAGCCTCCAGTTCACCACCAGGCTATATTTTCAGATTTTCAAAAAAGTAGAATGCTACTCTCCCTTTTTTTTTTGTAAAGCATAACACCACCTGAGTCAAAAATATTCATTTCACAAGTTTCACTTTATGAAAACAATTTCTTACAACTAGCATCAAAATGAGAGAGTTAGCAATGATAGAGAAACATCCAGTAAAGCTCAGAAACGGAAGCAGAGGCAATTCCCTTCTCACTGTTAAAGTACAGGGCTTCCAAAAAAGGCAAATCCATAAATCTTCCCTGTAGTCTTGAATAGGCCTTTTAGAGAAGGACTGTGTGACACCCCAAAGTCCCAGCAAGTTCCCTTCATTCCAGGCCTTCTATAGAAGTATAGCAGAGGATAATCTGTGAGAAAAGCTTTATTAAAAAAACCCACCTAAATAAAGTATACTAATCAGTTAAGATTTTGTTTTAGAAAATAGCTTTCATTTTATCCCACAGTTTATCTATTGTTTTATGTTAACATGTAAATTCAGATGAGGAATAAAACCAAGAAAATAATACCATAATATACTTAAAAAAATCTTTTAAGCAACCATGAGCTGTAAAACGTTACCCTGGGCTCTCTTTGCATGCTGGTATTCAGGAACAGGTCACCAAACCACTGTGCTCAAGGGACCAGATGCAATAAATTACTGTAGTTGGATTCACTCCGTGAAACCACCTGGGTTTGCTCCTTGTTTCTGACTATTTTTTTCCCCCAGGCTTAAGTTTTAGAGCTACTGGTTTGCTCTTATTTTTCAGAGTGGAACAGCATGAGACGACAGGACTTGCCAGAGGTCACAGCATGAAAAGGAAGCCCAGCCTCTCCTTTATCAGCTGTCTGTTCTGCAGGGTGAATTCTTGTACCTTAGTCTCCCACATCCCGTGTGAGCAAGCCTGGCTTTCTGGCCTGGGGATATTTAATTTTTCACAGAAAATGAGCAAGTCCAAAGAAGAAAAACATGAGTGAAATTACCTGGTTAGCTCAGGGATTAGAGCATTCATATGATTTGTAAAACACCCAAGCTCCACCAAAGTGAAACAGTGGCAGTGATGGAGACTATGGGCATATGAGCAGATCAGCAGCCCTTAAGGCATGAAGGTGGCCAAATTACATTGTGTCAGCCATCTAGGAAAATAAAAACTGCACTGGAAAATGCAGTGAAAGGTGAGGCTTCTCCCCATAAGGCAAGTGGCTGAGGCACTGATGGTCTTCCCTGGCTTTGGTAAGTACCAATGAGCTTTGGGTGAGAGGATAGCCCATCACTTGTGGGTGACACCACTGAAGCCCCTGGGACAGCTGGCCTTTCTTGGGACATTTCCTCCACCTGCCAGTGGCCTGAGGCATGTGCCAGAGATGTGGTAACAGGTGGTAACAGCAGTAGGGAGTTAATTTTTGTATTTAAAGCCTGAACTAAAAAGCAGCCCAGCCTAGAGCCACTCTTTGGGCTTGCTGCAGCCTGGCCCTGCCCATCTGTGAGCCCTGCAGGCTGGGTCCTGGCTGATCCCAGAGCCCAGCTATCCCAGGCTGCCTCTGAGCCTGAGTCCCCTCCCTGAGGATGGCTCATGCCTCAGCCCAGGGGTCAGGAACTCCTGGGCTGGTCAGAGCTGGCACATGAGGGGGCTGTGCTGCAGCTGGCTGGGGGGCTGGTGATGTGGTTCCCCCACCAGGGAAGAGGAAGAGGCTGGTACATGAATGGAAGCCATGGTGTGCAGGACCCCAGAGTCTCACACCACCTGTCTCCTCACAGGAGGAGATTCTCCAGGTTGAGATGGTTTTACCTACTACACAATCCCCTATGGGACTTACGAACTCAGGGCATCCTGCAGTAATGCCACAGTGATTTTTCGTTCATGCCAGAATTGCTCTTTAATTTGTTTTCTGATGTCTGGTCTAATTTGAGTATGCGGGATTCAGGTGTTGAGCAACCTCACGGCTTGCTTACTTCTTCCTTGAGTCCAAACTTCATTTTCACAATACCTGGTGTTTAAAAGAACGAGCTCTGATGTGCACTGTGACAGCACAGCCCAGCACGTAACTGGCTGGAGTCCAGGATCTGTTCCTGTTTGTGCATCTCTGGAATTACCTCTTCATTTGAAGCCACTGCACCTTGATGTCTGTACAAAGTTGTCAACTGCTTTGATATCTGCAGACAAAGTGAGTAAAACAAGAAAAGAATTGTTTCAGTTATCCCTCTAGATTTTAATGTTCATGTTACGTTTGCCAGGCCTGAAATGCTTGGGCAATTTTCAAAGGTTAAGTCAAATATCCAGCTACCATGGCCTTTGCCTTTTGATTAATTTCCTGAGATTGAATAAGAGTAGATTCAGTCTCTCAGACCAGTTCAATAAGAGATTTAAGAACATCTTCTGGCAGGCCTGTGTTTTGCCCTATTGATCTCAGTAAGCCTAGCCAAGGCTTCAAGCCTTTTGAGCTTTCTTAGACAGTTTGCAGACTCCAGACCTGGAATTCTGTGAAACTGAGGCTAAACCTCCTCAATGTTTGGCAGACACTTTTGTTTCTGCACTTTAGGTACAGCCCTCTCTTCCTTTTTCTCTGAACTTTTGGATTGGATTTCACAAATAATTCTCTCTTCAATAGACTGAAGCAAAATTCATGGAGTCAGACACCCTGGCATCAAAAATGTGGACAGTAACAGAAGAAAGACAGTAGTTTCTTTAGTTTACTTGTTTGATGCTATTCCTGTTAATTTTTGTCACCTCTGCTATCTCCAGAGACCACCAGAAACTAAGGAAGTTGCCTAAAATGAAGTAATGGTAAGACTATGGGGGAGGAGGCATCTGTTAGGGCCAGTCTGCAATAATGACTGGATAATCCCAGAACTGTAGAGGGTGGCTGTGGTCAAACTGTGCCGTGGTCCTTTAATTAAAGACTTGCTGATCCTTTAGGCTGTAGAGATGTCTAAGGATGTCTTCAAAGAGATGTCCCGCTTCTGTAGGTCTGACAAGATTTCTGTGCATGGTCATTCACATGCTGTGAATACCTGACTAAACATTGTGAGTAAAAATATTTTTACATGGTCTCTACCTGGAAGTCAGTAGAGTTTGAAATAAATGCATTCCTCTAGCAAAGCCACACCCTATGCACTGTGCAAAATGTTTTTGTGAGAATGTTTTAATTCTTGAGGAGTTCCTTTTCCACAGCAATTATTTACTAAACCCCAGTGGGTAACTATTAACAAGGGACTATCTCAGTCTGGGTGTGTAGCTTAGGCTCAGTTCTTGGGTGTATGATGTTAAATATTCTGAGCAATGATGTGGAAGAAACCATAAAATCATGACTAATGGGGTGTACAAGTGAGACAGATTTATGGATTTATTGGATAAGGAAACCTATGGAATGGTGGTAGAGAGATCTGTAGTGCCTGTAATATACATGCCATATTCACTTAAGGGAAATACACAGTTGTCTGTTACTGAAGAACAGGCTGTACTTACAGAAAGATGACAGGGCAAAAGAACTGGGTGTTCACAGGGTAAAATCAGCATAATTTAATATCATAAATAGAAAGGCAGGTCTGATTTGGGGAGAGGAATGCCAAGTCAGCTATGGGAGCTATAATCTACGGAACATAGCCTCTAATGAGGAGAAGGCCACTAGAACTTTAAAATACAAACCAAGTAGAATTTTTGTCTTCTTTTGAGGATGTCTCTTTTAAATGATTGGTGTTCTGCTTGGGGTACACCAGAAAAAGCCAACCTGAGACTGATAATACTTTAGAAAATGTTTTCCCAAACTGTTCAGTTTGGCTACATCATTAGTAACTGAAGACAGCAGCAGAGTTCTACTTTTATTTACTCAAATTCTCAAAAGGGGGTATTTGTTCTGACTGCCTCCATTTCAAGACATTCAGCTGCTAAGCTCCTGATGGCATCTGAAAACTGAGCTACTCAGGGTATTTTTAAGCTGGGCAGGAGAAGAGTGAAGTATCTTGAAGGCCCAACACTTGAAAATGGAAGGCTGTTAGTTTCTACCAGGTATCTGTTGGTCTTTTAGGCAGCCTTTGACTAGGAACTACAAAAGGGCGCTTTTTAAATGTTTGTCCAAACACAAAAATATTTTAACTCTTTTCAGTTACCTAACATAATCCCTGGTACTTTGAAGGCACTGAAAGATCTAAATTATTGAAACACAAGTCTCAACTCTGGAAGCTGTACATAGTGTAATTTTTTCAATGACTTCTGTGGGCCAGAGGAACTTCCACTATCTGATGAATCAGTGGTAGCTGAAAATCTCTGCATTGCACTGCCTTGTGTAGACATATCCTGAGTCATGTTCTTTAATTGCCTCATACCATAGCTGTAGAAAGTACAAAGATGAAAGGAATCCTCCAACTGGTGCACTTTGACATTGCATGACTGAGAGCAGAGTGTAAATGAAAGCTTAGGAGTTGTCTGGCTCTCAGGTTAATGTTGCAGAGTAGGGGCTGAACAAACGGCCTGTGGTCATTCCAGTTTGAAAGTAATGGATGGTGCAGTTTAGACAGCTTAAATATTTTTCAATATTTCCAGGTGTGCCAAGGCAGAGTCTTTAGCATAGGAGCATCCCAAATCATGAGCCCTAGTAAAAACTAGTCTCAATATAGAAGAGGCATACTCTGAGGTATATATGGAAGAAAGATGGTACAAAAAAGATTCTTTAGGAATATAAAAGAGATCTATAAAAGATCATCTAGGAAATTTCTTCAAATTTCTGAAAAGATTTTCATCTTCGAGGAAAATCAACTTTTTCTTCTAGGATGTTTCATTATCTCTCTATATCAGGATTCTTTGAGTGACTTATGTGGTGAGGAACGAAGCTGAACAATGAAATCTTTTGTCTGATCTTATTGCAGTGATTGCTAAAGAAAGATCACAGTTTTATTGCCCAGCTATTGCCATCAGGAAACTTGAATCTTCCTCTGACTAGAACAAGCTGATGGTGAAATGTGGGCAACTAAGTACTGCCCTCTGTCAACTTTTCAACTTTGAAATCCATGCCCCTTTACTGGAGGCCAACTTGAAAGTTTCTTTTCAGTTAGAAACTGGACAGAAGACCCATGGTTAAACACTGGTTCTTACGGCCTGTTTACAGAGTGGTGGGTAGATGTTCTAGTGTACATCCAGATGTTGACTTGGCCACAGTAACTCTGATGCAAAGAAACGGAAGGAAACTGAGTGTTGGAGAGTCAGAGTGGCTCTGTAATCACCAACCTAGTCTGGAAACAACCTAGCCATACTCACAGTGCACAGATATGGTAAGTTTATTCAGTCTGAAAAAGGGTGGGTTTAGGGGTGATCTAATTGTGTCCTTCCAGTACCTAAAAGGAGTCTAAAAAAGAGGTGGAGGGAGACTCTTTACAAGAGCATGTAGTGACACGACAAGGGGCAATGGCTTCAAACTGAGAGAGAGTAGGTTTAGATTAGACATTAGGAAGAAATTCTTTACTGTGATGAGGCACTGGCACACAGCTTTCCCAGAGAAGCTGTGGAGTGTTCAAGGCCAGGCTGGATGAAGCTCTGAGCATCAGGTCTAGTGAAAGATGTCCCTGTCCATGGTAGGTGGGCTGTGACTAGATGATCTTTAAGGTCCCTTTCTTCCCTGACCATTCTATGATTCTATGAAGATGGGATGAGAGGTGTGCTAATTCAAGGTAATGTTGTAGGATGCTACCCTTGCCTGTCCAAATGGTGATTTTTAGTAATACCAGGTGTTATCAGCTGGTTCAGAGCCCTGAGCAGCAGTTTGGAGATCCTCCGTAGTCTGCTTATAGCATAGAGACAAAAATTATCTCTTTTGCTCATCTTCATCTGTTAGGACTCAAGGTTTTTCAGGCACTGCCCATCTATTAATGCACTTCTGTACTACACCTTTTCTGACATGAAGCCTGATCTTGGCAGGGACACACAGTCTGTGGGTGGCAATAAAACCTTGTCTAATTAACATAATTTTCCTGTAGCGTGTCATGACTCAATAAAATGCATCGGTTTCCATTCTGCTAGCAGATTACTCACTGACTTCAATCTAAGAAACCATTAGGTCCAGACCCATTCTAGCTTACTGAGCACCTCTCTGTCAATGTGTTATCATAGCAGAGATCAAGCACAGTGTCTCCACTAGACCTGCCCACTGGGGAGACGAAAGAATTTTAATGAGAGCTCTGCCTTTGACCATCAAATCCTCCCTCAATCGAACAAGACCGTCTAGATTGACAGGACAACAAACATGAATTATATTTTGGGTGAGGCATCTGTCTGTGGGTGGAATAAAGGTTATTGGGTGAAAAACTTATTTTTGCAGCCAAATAAATGTTAATATTTAAATTGGGTTTATCTTGTTTCATGAACATGAAAATGTTCTACTCACAAGATGACTCAACAAATTTTCAGTGTCTATCAAGAAAGGATGCCAACAGGAAAGGATGAGTGACAAAACTCATTGCCCAAAGATGAGGAAGGTATTCAGTGATTGGAGCTGACAGGGTTGCCAGCTTCTACAAATTCCTCTCTGCCCTGGAGCTGACCCAAACCAGAGAGCAGGAAGGCACAGCAGAAAGAGCAGTTCTTTCCTAAAGGAAGCAATGCCAGATGAGGCAGGCAGGAACTGGTTGCTACTGTGGGGCAGAGAGCTGCAGCTCTGTTATGGGTGTATTTCCATTCTGACAGCAGCATGTGTGGTGGGGCAGCTCTTGGCCACCTGTCTCTCTGCTGAGAGGATTCCTCAGGGATCTCCTGTGTGGCAACTTCTGAGAGAATTCTGCTATCTATTCAGAAACTAAAAACTTCTGCCATATGGCTGCTATAAAATAAATCAAGGCACATATTGATGTTATTTCTGTTCTCTGATGCTCACTACCCTACAGCAGTTTTGTTTTTCCTTTGTCCACAATGTCGCAAAAAGATCTAAAAGTCTTACATCTTTGGGCTTCATTAAGTTGGTCTCTTTTCAGATGGACTGGACAGAAGACGCATGTTAAACAAATCAGAAGGAATGTCTGAGTGCACCCAACTGAAACAGATTTGTTTTCCAAGTATAAAAGAGGTTTTTTTATCACTCCTGGCACATACATTTCCAAAGTGTTATTCTGCAGGAACTCTTATTCTAAGGCTTCTTTGTAGCAGTAGTCGAAGGAATAAGAGATCCTTGTTAGAATATATTTTTCTCTAAAAGAAAATTGTAATCATAAGAAAGTGCTGGCTGTATAAGCCTTTTGCAGGATGCATTTGTGTAGACAGGAAATCTTCTCCCTTTTGGGTCCCTAGTGGGACATGTCATCTCTCTCAAATAACCCCTATTCTACAGCATTCCAATTAATGACTATTATGTAATAATGAGATGGTAAAAGCACATTACTACGTAAACATGGCATGTGACCCTCCCAGCTTCAGCTGGGCCTACTGATGTTGCAGTTCAGATGTATGATGGTGGATAGCTTCCCCCTGTATCACTGTGGAGGATAAAAGGCCAGTGGGATTCATTCATTCACAGAAGAGAAATGGAGATGCACTGAACCAGCAATTTACTCTGCATTAGTAGAGATGAATACTCTCATAGTAAGACAAGAAGAGAGTAAGATGAAGTCTCATAGTAGCACTGATGTGAAAGGGACTAATGACCACAGTCCACTTCTGACTGGGCTCTGGTTTCCCCACATCCTGGACTGGCCCAACAGGAATGTCTCTTGAAAATGCTGATGGAGGGATGGAAAAAGAAAGGAGTCCAAACTGTTGCCAGTTTGTAGCAGGCCAGCACATTTTCCAACAGCTCAGACCTGTAAGAGTTCTCAGAGACCTTTTGTGGGAAACCATTCACCAGACAAATTGCTCACAGGCTGCACAGCAAGGTTGTGGGTCTCAGTCTCTGGAGATATTAAAAAACTGGACACGTCTCTGTGTAGTATGTTCCAGGTGACCCTACTTGAGCAGGGAGGTTGGACTAGATGATCTCCAGTGGTCCCTTCCAACCTCAGCCATTCTGTGATTCTAATTCTGTGGTAGATGTAGTCATTATTTCCGTTCACCTCAGGCTGCAACAAAGCACATTTGTTATCCTGTAAAGCCTGTTGCTGTTTCTCTTTCTAATTGTAATTTTAGACAAAGGAAAAAACCTTTCCATTAGAGCTCATTTAGACAAGGTGATTTTAATGTTCTCATACATACTTTTTTTGCCTCCATTATCTACAATTTTAAATTAAGAAGGACTGAAGTCTTTCCCCCAGGACTTCCAGGAGCAATCAAATCGTGGCTCCTGCTCAGCTGCACCAGGAGATGACAGTGTGTAATCCTTGCTCACTGGGCTGGGACTGGCAACCAGTGGGGGCTGTGGGGCTGCCATGAGAAGTAGCCAGCCCTGGAGTTCATAAGGTCACTCCCACAGCATCAACAACAAACCCATGGACAACCTTTTGTTATAAGAATTTCCAAGCTTTACAAGCTCATAAATCACAATTGCATTTATCTAGAAGATAACGCTATTACTAAGCTACCGTACACCTTCACCTTTGCACCTGCAATACCAGACAGTGACATTTTTACCAGCTATAAAGTCAGTCTATTCAGCCACAGCTAAATTAATTTTAAATAATAAAAAAATTAAAATACTTAAAAATTTAAGGACCTTTTGTTAGAGCAAAACAGATCTCAGCTCAGTCCAGTGAACAAAAGGTATTTTACTGGGTTTTTCTAAATCACAGGCTCCAAGATACAGCTTCCAGTACACTGCCCTGGGATGCACACTGACTACTGCACTCATGAGAAACAAACAGAGCACAAAAAAATCTGAATGCAAGTCAGACACAGCAAAGATTGAATGGTGTCTCAGTCCAGACTTGCAGTTCATGCAAGATAGAGTATTTGTAGAATGTTGTCAAGAATGCAGGAGTAGGTTTTGGACACCCACTGCTACAATTCTGGAAGTTTAGCTTCAGTTTCCCAAATCTTGTTATTTCTCAGCAACAGACAAAGGAACACAGGTGGGGAAGGAGCTCCAAAGTGACCAAACCCAGTCCCTGCAATCACAGCAACTAAGCAACCATTGAGATACCAGTGTCTGAGTCCACCTCTGTTAGGAAACAAGGAAAAGGATCACTTTTTCCTCAAAGAGGAACCTCATTCAACAAAGTCTGTTGCCTCTGACTTGGGCTGTCAAGAGAATTCCATGATACTTTGCTGTTAATTTTTGCCATTGATACTAATTGGGAAAGGCGAGGGAGAAGCAACAGGGGAGGCCTTTTCCCTTGGCAGCAGGAAGGTAAAACTTCCCACAAATATCTTTAGTGTGTGGAAATGATTATCTGCTGGTGACTTTGGCAATGGCCAGATTCCCTTTCTTAAGGGTAAGGAGAGAACTGGTCACAATTTGTCAGAGGAAAGGAAGAACCTTATTCATTGGAAATTGTGAAGAGAATTTCTGTGTGAAAGTGAAGGGAAGTGGTCTCATTTCTCAGCTCTTACAAATGACAGTGAGATGACTTTTTCCAGCATTTTAAAAGAAATAGGGAAATTCATACCAGCCCTACAGTAGACTTGTGACTGTCTGTTCCCAACAGTTTCTACACAGAATCTCCTGTCACAAGGCATAATATCATGCATTATACGTTTATTTCTTCCCAACAAGATCCTACAGGAATTTGAGGTAAAAATGGGTAATGACTTTAGTCATTCTAGCATTCTAGTCCCATGCCCTGAGAAATAAACATGTTCATCCCAAAAGGGCTTAGCTTTAATTTTCTTCCTCATGCTGTTGTTTTCTGAAGAAGTAATTTGCATCTCTTACTCCGTTTCTGCTTGGCAACCTGGAACAGACTCTGCTTGTCCTCCTGTTACTAAGGCAGAAACTGCCAGACTCATTAATAGGAACTTATTCTGCCCCTGCAGAGGGGAGCAATAGTGCCTCCCAAAGCCACAGGAACAAATGGCACCTGGAAACGAGCCAGCACAAACTCCTGGTGTGGGCTGGGACCACAGCAAACACTGCAGGAGACTGAACGCTGAGCTTCATGGATGGTGGTCTGACTGCTTATTCAGAAGCCATCCTACCCTTTGAACACTGGTGAGATATCCTCAAACAGTAGAAAATATAGGACTGGAACACCTCTCCTATGGAAACAGGCTAAGAGAGCTGGGCTTGTTCAGCTGGGAGAAGAGAAGGCTCTGGGGAGACCTTATTGCAGCATTCCAGTACTTAAAGAGGACTTATAAAAGAGAGGAAGAACAATTTTTTACATGGGCAGATAGCGATAGGACAAGGGGGAATGGTTTTAAACTAAAAGAGTAGAGATTTAGATTAGATTTTAGGAAGAAGTTCTTTACTCAGAGGCTGGTGAGACAGTGGCACAGGTGGCCCAGAGAAGTTGTGGATGCCCCATCCCTGACAGTGTTCAAGGCCAGGTTTGATGGAGCCCTAACCAACCTGGTCTAGGGGGTGGCATCCCTGCCCATGGCAGGGAGATTGGAATGATGATCTTTAAGGTCCCTTCCAACCCAAGTCTTTCTATTAGTCTGTGAAAATACATTTGTCAGCATCAGTATAACTAAATAATAGGGAAGAATACAGTTCTGTAGGAGATGGCTTTGACACGCTGCCTCTCTCCTTGCTCCGAACCCCTGGCAGCAGGCTGACTGGATTACTTGAAGTGGAATTTGATTATGGCCTGCCAGCCAGAGCCTCTGCTGCTTTGCTTGACTGCACAATGTGAGTGTGTCAGGACAAGTTCACTGCAAGGGAAAATCCACTGAAGTCAAGAGAGTTGTACTGAGAACAATTCCAGCCCACCACTAGGCTTTTTTGCAGTGTGAATTCAGTGCTGATGCAAGCAGGCGCAGCTCCCACTGCTGTTGGCAGCAGTCTTTTGAGAGACTCAGGCCTGCCTATTCTGTACTGCCCTGCCCTAGAACCAGCCAAATCCTTCAGTGTTTCTTGCCACACGACATTCCTCTGCAGGGGGAGATATTGTTGAGGACAAATATCACAAGTGCTTGTAGCTGTAGGGAAAACCTCAGAAATTTAGGAGAAATATGCCACTGATAAAATCCTATTTTCCTGATATGGCAAATGGTGTGGGAAACCAGTTTTGAGACATCCCTATGCAGTTATTACAACAGTTACTACTGTTGCTACCATAACAGTGCATTTATCAGTTCCATTTTGCCACTGATCATATTACAGAACCATCCATCTAATTTACTTATCATCCCAAATTGCCTTCTGTGGCAGCCTCACTGCCTTACCTTCCCACTGTTCCCACTATCTCCAACTGGAACAGCTTCTGCAGTCCCATGCTGAGCTACCAGTGTGCTGTCTTGATGTTAGATTATGCTAAGACCATCCTGGTTCACCAGACTTCAAATATACATCCTTTTTTTTTGAAACAAGATGTGACAGATAAACTAGTCTGTGAGCTTGTAAGTTTTTGACTACCAATCCACCACTTCATAACTATAAAAGCCCAGTCCAGCTCCCCTATGGCAGATTGTTCCACATACTTCCTTGAAGCGTGGAGCTTCTCCCATGAAGCAGGGACACCTCTTCATGGTTACGCCCCAGGGGTTAAGAGAAAGAGAGAGATATGCCTGTTATCTCATATGATGAGCTACATCAATCTCTACTTAATAATTATTTCTTTTGCCAGCTTTGATACAATTGCTTTAATATAATTGCTTTGTTACAGTGCACTATATTACTTTGTTATATAATACTCTACTGGTAGATTTTTTTAGCTTTTACAGTATGTAGTAAGTAATTCTGATTAGGATATTTTGTCTGTTCACCTGTTTGTTAATTTGTCATAATAAATAATTCATTTATATAAGTATATCTGTTTTGCCATCATTAAAACCCGTGGGACAAAGTGGTTTAATCATACCTCTATAATTCCTTTAAATGTAAACCGTTGACACAGCCTGAGGCTAAGATAGGATTCAGCCTCACTAAACCCTTCACTGAGAAGGAGTTTAGAAAGCAAGGAAGTCCTTCCTGCACCTCAAGACTCACTGGCAAGGCTTTGCTTTTTAAAACTTGAAGGAAGGCTTTGTCTAAGCCTTCCACTCTCCCATGACAAAGATGAGTAATGCAAGGGGAGTCTTCTGTCCTTTGGTAATAATAAGCCTGAAATATGGGGCACAAAACATAGAAAAAAAAGCCCTTCCATTACCTGCTTTATAAAACCTGAGGGACTTCTCATGCAAACACGAGCCCATGCCCATGGGCTGCACGAGCCTCTTGTTTACAGGCAAGCTCACCCCTTGGCAGTGGTATCTCTAGAACAGAACCTCTGCAGTCATGTGGGACTGTCACTGCAGTCACACCCTGCTACAGTTTTTTAAAGGGCAGAAATATATATGTAAATATTACTTTGTGAACAGCATTGACATATAAGAGATGGGAAAAATCACTGATGCGTGCATGTGAATGGCTGAGATTTTACAGACTGATGTGCAGTCTGTGGCATTTGGATTTCTGAGAGAATGTTGTTAAAAAGGATCTTACAATTCAAACTAACTGTTCCATCAGAGAGCAGGACAGGAGGGGGTGGGAGTGTTCTCTGAATGCAGGGAAATTCAGATGGTAAGTAACATGTGATGGAGAGACTGCAAGGGGAACCCAGCCAGGTTTTGATTGTTCCAGTTCAGATCAGCACAAAAGAATCAGTGACCTGCTGGATTTAAATGGTCAGCTTTAGTGGCCTGATTCTAGCTTTTATGTTAAACCCCATCAATGCTTCTTTTACGTCACTTTACAAGCTCTTTGCCTGATTGAGACCATAGAGATTGAGCCAAGCACGCAGTGAGGCTCAGGAGACACAACACTGATGATGTCAGGGAAACCCTGTCCACTCCCCCTCAGTGCAAGTTTTGGCCCTGATCTGTAGGACAGTCCTGTAAGGTGGCAGCTTTCAAATATGTACTGATTCATGTGTAAGCACCTCTTACCCATCTGCAGCCCTGGTCAGCTGTTATGCTAAGAGACGTGTGGAGGTGGGCAGCAGGGCAAATAACCAACAGAAATACATTTACTTACACATCTGCACATAGACTACCCAGCATCAGCTGCAGGGACTGACAGGACAGATCCTGAGACCTGACCTGCATTGTCACAAACATGTTGTATTGCCACAGACAGATTGCTTCACTTTGCTTTTTCATATTTTTGCCACCTGTAAAATGTGATGTCTGTGAATCAGTTGCTGCATGGATAGGGGATTTGGAGTTTGCATTATACCCTGGTTTCTCTTTTATTTTATCAACTCACATGAAACTATATTCCATGTTTGTACTTGTGCTGATGTAAGTGAAGAACAGGAAGTGTAGTAGCATAAAACAGTAATTTCAAAGAACTGTGCATTTAAATAAAGACAAAACAGCTGGTCTCAGAGAAACAAGACTGAGACTCAAGAGGCTTAGGCTGAGTTCCTAATTCTACTGAGCTCTATACAGAGGTTGTGTTTTCAATAATTTTTCTCTTACTGTCTAGCCTTGAACAAGACAGTATTTCCAAGGCTGCTTCTTTAAAATTTATTAATAAATGTATTAATTCACCTACTTTACTAAGTGCAGGATGATTAATTTCCAATGAGGCAGAGGAAACAACTTAGGTGTAAGTTATTTCAGTGCTAAGAGGGGTGGCATGAATTTACATGCAGATTTGTACATGTGCATAAATACACACATAAAACTTCTGCTCACTATGCAGAAGGGAAGGGTGTGGTATATGTGTATTTACACAAACAAGGAAGAAGAAATTTTTTTAAGCTTTCCCTAATTAAACTACAACTAGGAACAAAGAAAAAAAAGTAGAATGTCATTATAAAAAGGATTCATTTTCTAAATCTCTGAGGAGAAAAAAAATTGAGTTGTTTTAGACATGGAAATGATTTTTTTTACTATTATGCTCGCTATGTTAAATGTAGTTGGATTGATGTGATAGGCTGGCTTGTAAATATACACAGTTCCTGACTGTGCTTTTGTACATTTAGTTATCTTGTACTTTGTGGTGTTTTGAATACAAATATATGGTCAGATATGTAGGTAATGGTGTTTATTTGTTGCTCTTTAAAGCTACAGAAACTGTCTCCCCTGTATCTGAGTTATGGCTGAGTAGGTTAGAAGGATCCTCAGCTTATGAACATCCCCTAAGTCCAGCAGATTTCTCAGCAGCCTTTCTGTTCATGAAATCCATCTTTGTCACAAATAGCAAATCTTGGGTTATGGAATATCACAATCTCGTTATGGGATGTCATCCCACAGCACAAATACATTATTCTCAGTGGATTTACAAACAGTGTAGCCAACATTGCCACCTGGATGTGACAGATGTACTGGGTATATATTTACACCAAAACATGATTTACACTTGTCAGGACAGTGGCAAGAACAGGCTGCAGAGAAGACTAGAAATACTGTTGAGAGAGTTTCTCCTTCATGGTTCCTTAGACATCATAATCCCTGTCCTGAAGCATGGGGAGGGGGAGGGAGCAGCTCTCCCTTGCTCTTCAAAATATATAGCTGGATGTAGGGGATAATATTCCACTCACTATCTCTGTCTGCAGGGCTCGAGCTGTGCCTTCCACAGCATGTTTTCCCCCATGGTTAAAAAAGCCCAGCCCAGTCTGTGGGTTCTAGAGATGTATCTTAGAGGATGAGGGATAATGTCCATGCCTGTCCAAGTTGCACTGACTTCAGTCCAAATGGAGTAAGGATCAAAGATGTCTCTGTAGCAGCCCTAGGAGCACATTTGTGTCTCCCATTTGATCTACCATTCCTTGCATTGACTTGCAGTGAACTTCTGTCCAAAGGGTACAGGCCATGTTCTGAGAGTTGGGAGAGAAGATTGCACTTGTCTATGCTGATTTCCCACCCCAGGGCAGTTCCACCCTCATGAGAATGTGCCCTTCTCCCAGGCTCTGCATGCAGCTCCCGTTATCCGACTGCTACCAGCAACCAAGCACCCCCAGTGCCATGGAGGAAGTGTGGGCAAAAGGCCAGCAGCTGAGCTCTCCAAAGGAGAAACCCTACAGGTATCTGCTCCTGTGGGGGTATGAGAACAGTCTGGAAATCTCCTAAACTAGTTGTTATGTTGCGTGTTCAAAGAAACCTGATTAGGTGGGAGACAGAGAGGGGGTTTTCACCCACAAACCTCAAACTGTACTATGTGGAGTGTGTCTACCTGTACTCCCGGGGGAACTACCCTCAGTGGCTCTCCAGGCACTCTTTCCATGCCAGGGCAAACATCTCTTGCCCACACTGTCTGCTCCCTGCTTGAAGGCAGAGCTGTTGGCTTTGCTGCTGCTTGAAATCTATCCTTCAGCTTAAGTATAGGAGCCTTCAATCCAGACCTAAGTGGCATAGGGAACTGCCCTCACAGCATGTGTGTCTGCACATTTAGGGTGTCCTTTCAGCCAGTGGTAGTTTACTGGTGGAGACAGGGTATCCAGCATCCCAGTGCATAAGGAGAAAAATTATTAGAATTTTTATAACTGATTAGAAAAGTTATACCAGTAAGAATGGGCTGGTTTTATTTAATCCAAGAACTGGTCTCTCTAAGAAGAGGAAATATAATTGTCTGTGACTGAAGATAAATCAAACTGAAACAGGGAAGTCAGCTCCACCAGAGCCAAAAATAAATGTGAGCAAACCTCCAGGGTTCTATGAGATGAGACGAATGAGAGAGGAAATGATCTCCTTAGAGCTAGAGGAGTCTAGATAACATATTAGCATAGAAGGAACAGCAGGAAAGGCCTTAGGGAGTGTCTGCAGAGCTCTGTCACCCACAGAACCAGCAGGACTGATGGCCCTCAGTATCATGGGCAGGGACTCACTGTTTCTAGGGTACAGGGAGGACACTTTCATTCTTTCCTAATGAAGGAGGCAATCAGAACATCCTTGTGGTTGCATATGGGGCAGGAGTGTGGAGTGCTGCTGGGAAGAGGACATACTCTGCTCTCTGGAGACAGGAGCAGTGCTGCCCTAAGGGAGCAGGGAAGGAAAGCAGCTTGGCTGGGATGTAAGCAGAATTTGGAGAGAGGAGTGTAAGTTGTGGAGCTCATCCTGTCTTTGCAAATGGGACCTGGTCCCTTAAAAGTGGGTATTCTTCAACCTTAGCCTAAGCTTTGGACTACTACACATCCATAAAACATAGTACCCTTTTACATGAATGGCAGGCTACAGTGAAGTGCTGAAGAGAGCTCTCAATCCAAATTCAAGGCCAGCCTGGGTCAACGATCCTCTAGCCCAGCAAAAGGGAAGCAAAGCAGAACAGAGCTGGCATATCTCCAACCAGCAGCTTACGACTTAATTTCCATTTCTCAACCATGGGCATTTTAAGCCCAAAGCCTTTCTGAGTAAAGTGTCTGTGAAAATCAGGGCCTTTCCAGTCCAGAGGGTTTGTTTATGGCTCAGGTCTGCATGAGTCCAGTGCTTGAATATCTGATGTGTGAAATTTTAATGGGGGAGCTATATAAAGAAGAGAGTTCTGCATGGTTTTACAGTAAAATCACAGATTTATGTTTTAAATATGAGATATACACTATGCAAAATCACAGTCAAGTACAAAGTGACTAAATTAAAAAGAGAAAAGAAAATTAAAATTAAATGAAAAAAATATCTGCATGAAAGTGAAAATCTGTTGACAGATTATGATTATGTTCCCGTGGTCACCAGTGCTACTAGTCTGACTCCTTGAAGAGAAATCAGGAAGCTAGATAGTCAATTATCTATTCATTTCTACTGGACATGCCTTTTTTTTTTTTTCAACGTTCATGTTAACACTGATTCATTCTGGACTTTAAGTATAAATGAAAGTACTCTTGAAATGTTGAAGAAAAAATTCATATAGAAGACAAACTGATAGTGTTGCCTATGCAATGGCAACGTGACATCCGTTCAAAACTTATGCATATCAGGCACTGCCTCTCCCTAAAACAGACCAGGTTTTAATTCAAAGTATAATTGCACTGCTTTCCAAACCCAGAGAAATGGGAAGTCACATGCCCACCTGGGAAATGAGAACCTCTAATGACAATGCAGCTGCAGAAGCAGCACACAGACATTGCTATATCTCGTTAGGTCAGACTTGTGGGGGAAATTCCCAAAATTAAATTTCTACAGCCAGTGTTGCAACATGATTGACATAGATCTTGTGCAGTCAATAAATGGATTTACCTGGAGGTCTTCAGTGGGTGTCATATCAGCTCAAAAATGTACTGGTGGTTCTTCCTAAACAGCATGTGTTTTAACTTTGCCAGGCAACTTTTCAAGTGTCTCTGCTTAGAGTTAGTCTTCTAAACCCTCCTTTTGGCATCTAGCTGAAGTGCCAGAGCCTTATGAGAGCTTTAGCTGACTGACATTAGTGACACTGCAGCCATGCCTCCAAGATGCCAAATACACATTTTGTTTGGAGCAGGAAACTCTTGGTCTGAATTTGTTTTGCAGCAGGAATAGAAGTTTTGAGACGAAGTTTGCTGTCTGTAGTATAAGGAAAGGTTGTATTTTATTTATGGATGATAGACCTGTGAATAAATGCATAATTAGTGTCTCTAATCTCAATACTTACTTCTGCTCTACAACGTAAGCGAAGCATTTCATGACAGAAATACAGCAAGGCAAATATTGGCCTTTTGCAACTCTGGAAGACTTCCTAGGGTTTTCACTCTTGTGTGTACGTGTGTGTTTTCACCATCTGTGGACAAAGCCTGGCTCTGTTTCTGTAGCTTTCAGTATCTGTCTTTGAGAAGAGATGAAAAAATATCTGTGAAGTTATCCAGCTTGGTCAAGGGCAATCAGACTCAAATATGGTGAGGCTACAGGACAATTCCTATCAGGTCCCTGATGCCTTGAGTCTCACAACAAAAGGTTCAGATATGTTGAAGGCCACTGAAACCATGTCAATCCACCTGGACAGATGATACAAACCTGAGATTTCTACAGGACTTCCATGTGAGGGGAGAAAAATAAAATAAACTTGTGATTTTCACTTTTTTTTAAAGTCTCCTTTTCTGCAACACCAAGAGGAATGTGATGCTGGGTGAATGTGGGTGCAGGACTCTCCATCTGTCATGCTGGCCAGTATTGCCTTGCTTCTGTGTTTCTTCACAGATTTATGCTTGTGTGAGAGCTCTCTGAAGCAGAGATCCTACTTTTTTTTTTCTTTTTTTTTGGCATAGCATCTGACACAGTAAGGTTTGAATTCATAACCAGCTCTTGTGAGCCAGCGTAAAACATTTCTGACATGAGCAATATTTAAGAACAAATCGGACTTTTAAAACTGTATTTTAAAACTTGCTCTTGTGCTAGGCTTCTGTGTGCAGGTGAATTCCACCCTTTGAGATCTCATTATGGGGCAGGGTTTTATGTTCTGAAGATGTGGCAAAGTCAGTGAACTAGGGAATATTCATGGCTTTCATCTCACCTCACCTACCCACCGAGTTGTATCAGTGTAACTGTTTCTGAGGCACATGATGAGAACCAGAATAGAGAACTGATACAACTTTTTGAAGAAATAAATGGCTAAATAATGAAACTGTATACTTACTACTGGTCCCTTAAGCAAAATCTCAGACCCTTGTACAACCGAGATGGTTCATTGCAGCAAGTGATTGGGAATGAGCAGTACTACTGGACTCAGTGTGGGAACCAGTATGACTGCTAAACACTTGATATGATGAAACACAGTCTGGAAGTGATGCTCTGAAGTCTTGTCTTCCTTCCAGTTTCTCTCTACTAAAACAATAGAACCTCCCACTTGCTTATTAAGAGCCAGCTGTCTCTACTCTTAGGGAATGTGTTGGTTAGGAGACAGTAGGAGCACTGAACTGATCCTCATTACCTGAATGGTCAGAGGTGTAAATCTGGGTCCAGAGGGGCTGGTTAGGCCAGGCCAGGCCAGGGGTGTTGAAAGACCATTTCAGTGCTACACTTGGCTGCTTCACAAGCACTGATCTACTTGATTTTCTTTCATCTCATTCAGAGCACAGAATGCAAGGGGACAGGTGCTCTGATGCCTGTGATGAGCTGAAGTTGAGCTAGTTTACTCATCTGTGCAACAAAGAAATCAGTCAGTTGAGGTAACATGCTGACATGCATTTTGCCCCAAAGCCTCTCCAGCCAGAGCTGTGAGAATGGCTTTTGTTCTGCCACAATGGAGAGGAGAATTCTCATGTATATTTTAAACAACATGCTGAAAGCAAGGACTGATCTTCCTTGCTAAAACCAGGGAAATTCTATTGAATTTCATCTGAAATCCTTCAGAGTGATAACAGGATCAGGTCTTGCAAGCTCTCTGTTATGCCTATAATTTCCATTAGCAAACTAATTTTCATTTGCTTCTGTCTAAATGAGCCATGAGAATCCAGCCATCATTACAAACAATCATGCCAACACTGCTAGCATTGTCCTTTCCTGTCTACTGCTTCTCTCCTGTCCTGAGTTGATTTGGACACAAGTGACATCAGTCACATCCAGAGCAATTGCAGCCAGGGTAAGTGGATGTGGCAGAGAAAGGAAATTTCAGGAGGACCTGATCCAGCAGAGAAGCACAGAGACACTGTGTGAATCAGTCCAGGAGAGAACTGTGTCCATCTGCAAATCTAATGGAAGAAGTGACGTGATTTTATGGTGTCCCCTGTAATGCAAGGGACTGTAACTTCATCTATAATGCAAAATGGACTAAAAATTTCAGCAGACTGTTAATGGAGGATATGTCTCACCTCACATATGACAACAGAACATCTGAGGGCTTCTGTGTATGAATAAAATTGACGGGTGTTCTTCTGTTGTCATTGTCTGTTTCATCCTTATATTTACAGTTCCGGCCCATCCTTAAAACTGGGCAGGCACGAATTCTTGCATCTAGAAGGATTTTCACACACAAAATTGTATTTGAAATTTGGAGGCCTCTTTTCACCCTCTGCTTTCACTGGAGAGTGCATGGTTGCTGACTATATTCCCTTCTGGGTTGCTAGACCCTCAAGTACACAGATAAACAACTTTGAAATTTCCCTCTTTACTCTTGTGGGCTCACACAGATCTGGTTGAGGAAGCCACACTGCATGAAATGTCCCAACACACTGTAGGCTGGCTAGAAAAGGCAAGCTGATGTAGTTAGAGAAACCTGCCAGCAAGAAAATAAAATTTAACTTACCCATGGCATCTTCACTGCAACTTTTCACCTACTCTTACTGGATACTGCTGGTTTACAGCGTTTCACAGGTGGTCAAGGTCTTCTCCAAACTACATCATATGATTTGAGCTGTCACTGAAGGACAGACATGGGCCAATCCACTGCTGACCCACATGGGGTCTGTGCCAGACAGTGGAAGGCTTTTCTGTGCTAATAACCCATGTCTTCAGCTCAGGACTTAGTCTAACAAGGAATTCTTTATGCTCTAGTGCCAGGAAATAGTGTGTAAAAACACAATTACAATTAATACTTCTCTGAGATATGTTGTGCAAGCCAACCTGGAGAGGACAATACTGTAATCTTTTTGGTGTTATTGTAACCTATTGCCCATAAGGAATGGCAAATATCAGCTTCAAATTAACTGTGATACACACACTGAAAGCTAAGTGCAGTGAATGAAGAGAGACCAGAGATAAAACAGGCTGCTCTCTAGATATTATTCTGAAAATTAAACTGAGTGGATGGAAGATATACATCACAAAAATATTCTATTATGCTCAGTGTACTAGAGCAGAACTTTCACCCTTTTGAACTCTCATTAAAATGCAGCCATTTTTGTTTCAAAGGATTAACTTGTTGGCTCTAAAGAGAGAAGAAAAATGTGATCCGTGGTGTACTTGGAATTAGATATTGTTAATTGAAAATAACCCTAGGCACTTACACAGTGCTTTTCAGCTCAAAATCTTGAAACTATTTTGTGTTCGTGTGTATGAAATTCATTCATGTAAAGGGGCTGCTGAAAGACTTGTGTGCAGCAAAAATCTCACCAAAAAGTATCGCAGGAGCTTTTGTATGTTTACAGTGTGTTTTTATATGTTTACACTAAGGCAAACACCACCTTTGGGAAGAAGGCTTTTGAAAATGTGGGGACTCGATGTCACGTAGGAACAAAATAGCTGTCTGTAAAAATAGCAGGAAATGATTTATAGTGGTTTGGCTACAGCTGAATGGTTATTTGTACAGATAGATAAAACAAGCCCCCTGGAAACTCTGCAAAAGAGACACTGGTGCAGTCTGACTTCTGTCACTCTGAACATAAAAAAATATTCATGTGAAATGAAGACTTTGTAGCCTTGTGCAAACTCCTAACCAAAATTAATTAGAGAAGGAATTACTAGTTGTGTGTTTCAGTCACAGTGAACTTTCTGATGGACTGAGTCCTCCAGTTTAGCAGGGAGGTTCAAAGCATCATAAAGTCCACTGTGGTCGTCAGCCACTGCAAAATTCCCTCAAGGACTGCCACACAGACTCAAAAGGTAGGCAGCCTGTTAAGATACTTGTTGAATGAAGTTCAATGGCACTCAACTCACCTGGATCACAAATGTTCCTGCTGGGCAAGTGGGGAAAACAGGTACACGCAGTGGAGGGGCTTGCCTAAGGTTACAGAACTACTCAGCCTAGAGCAAAATGAAAACCCCTTGAGTCATGCCCTTTCCCCCACTCTTACAGTGTCAAATGAAGAAGGAGCACCACTCATGAGTTACAGTAATCTTATAAAGCATCAAGCAAAAGCCATTAAAATTAACAAAAGCAGAAACAGCTAACACAGAGTGTGGACTCTTTCCTTTGGTCTCTGGAGTAGTACAATGACACTCTGTAGTGGTGCTGTGAGGTTTTCTGGTTTACTTACTTGTATAGTAATGGCACTGATGTTTTGGAGTGAAGATTTATCTAAGTCATTTGTTTCTGAACTCATTGTGACCTACTTTAAGTTTGCTATTAAGTGGCTGGGATTTAGAGTGGCTGGGACAGTGACATAATCAAAGTCACACTTTGGTACATGGAGGCAAAATAAGTCATTGGTATCAACACTGGACCAGGAAATTTTGCAATGTGCCACCAGATGAAATAAATCACTGTGGAATAAAGATGAAGGACACATCAGGTACCGAGAGGAAGGATCTGTTTAAAGTGGAGACAGCACAGTTTTCATGTGGCTAATTGATGCAGCAATTCCAGCAGGAAGTCTTGTAACTGATGAGTGTATTCAGCGCCTCCAAAACACCCCAGAGAAGCAGAAGTGATAAACATCTTTGATCAGCCATTTTCTGCAGGCTTTCATTCTTTGTTAAGGTAAGGAGTGGTTTCTCACAGCCCTAGTAGCCCCTATGACCTTCTTGCATTATCAGTTGAGGTCTGCCATCTACAGCTCCTAGAAATAGGAATAGCTTCCTTTCACACTGTGTCTGGGAGGAAGGTAATGAGAAAGGGCAAGATATAGGTACAAGAATTAGTGAAGACAACTAAATCCAAAGTGCTGTATTCTGTACCCAGCTTTGGCTCCGGTTTCTCCAAGGAAGAACCAGCTATAAGCTGCAAGTAAAAGGCCAGTAGTATTAAAGAACTTGGCTCTGAAGAGATCTGGGAATGAGAAATGCCACACACTAGAAGCTATTACTGTTGTCATTTTACCGTGGGCAGTTCACTGTCAGCCTCAAAGAGTGGTGGAGGAGAAGGGTGGAGTGAAGGAGGCTGGAGGAAAAGCCATTAGGATGGGCAGAGAGGGCACTACCTGGAGCAGACTTATGATAGGGCTATGGACAAATCTTACACATGAGAAATCCAGAAAAGTCAATGAAAAAGCTCTCACTGCTGTCAGCAAGGTCAAGATTTCACAGAGGCCTGACCTCAGCTTTATGTAGTCCAAAGTACAGGTCACAGCCTCACAAGGGGAGCTCCAACAAAGCATGGCACAGGAGTGATTTTTGCTTTTAAGCATTTTGAGATGTCACTGTGGCTTTTATGATCCACTCTTCCTTCATACTGTGACCTCTTCCTAAGGCTCTGCAGAGTTCCCTGCAGAGGTCATTAGTGCCTCTCCTGGGGCAGCAAATGTGGAGATAAGGGGCAAAGAAATACATGGGTTTCACAGGAGCTCAGCCCAACATTCTAGAAACATTTTCTTTGTCCTCAGATGGCTTTCCAAGCACACAATGGGAAAAACACTAGTAGTGTTTCAATTAGCACTCTGCAGCTCTCCAGACATGCCACGGTTCTCAGAGCTCTGAGTTCACTGCTACACTGAGCCTCCATGTGTTAATGGAATGGCACCTGCTGCTGTGTGCAATGCCTCCACAAAGGACACATTCCCTGCCAGTCCAGAGATGTGGCAAAATCACTGAAACCGTTTGGCTCTAGCAGACAGTGGAGTTTGATGTCCTTTTATAAATATCATACACAGGGAGCCTAATCCTTGCTCTCACTGTCTCCTGAAACTAAGAAAATTTCCCACAGATATGAAAGGAAATTTTATCTTAATAAACCTTCAGTATTTACTTTGCTTAAATAGCCAAGGAGAATTTAAACTCATCATTTGTTTTCCTGTGGAAAAATCCCATTCACTGTAATAGAGGAGACCCTGAAAGGCTTTTATCTTAATTACTGCAGAAAATTACAGAGAATTAGATCCTTTCTAATGGTTTTCTGAATCATCCTTTGGGATTTGATAGCAGGAATCTAATTCGCTATTGAATTGTATAGACTAGTGGAAAAACAATACCTATAGAAAAGTTTTCACTATCTATTAATGTCTATAGGGCTTCCCTATAAAAGGTTTCTAAAAGCCTTTTATTTACAACTACTTCCAGGGGGTTTTTATTATGCCATACACCTCTGTTTATAATGCACACTCATTATAGTCAGAAAAGCAAAAACAGACAGCAGAGACCAATGAACTGGTTTCTGGGAAAAAGGACAGCATGAAATCCCAAGATACCATCTTCCTAATCCCATGAAAATACATCACATAGTCAAGAAATGCAATAAAAAAAGCTAAGCTTTTGATCCTGTGTGGAGTGAGTGCTGACAGACCCTTGTTCCCACCTTAACTCTGCAGCTCTAGGGAGGTGCAAAGAGCTTTACTTTGGATTACAGCTTCATAAATACTGTAAATTGATTATGGAGTTTGATCATACCCTGGAAGCTTACCTGAAAGAAACCATGATTGCCTATGTAATGTAGCAATAACTGATCAGTTCCTTCCTTTAGCAGTTTACTTCCTTTAGCTGAGCAGCCTGGTCTTTCAACTGCAATCACGGATCCCTCCTGAGCAGACTGTGCTGTACACAGCCTGTTTCTTGCTCCCCTAGTACTTGTTGCACCGACAGAAAAGGACTCCCTCAACCTTTCTCTGCCCTCCCTTCCACCTCACAGACATCAATACTGACACATAACTCCAGGGAAATCTGCGTCATGGTTGTGCAGTCATTTCCTACACAGATCCATCCTCACTGTCAACATGTTTAGGACTCTGAAGAATGCTTACAATCCGAGTGTGTAGAGCACTAGCACATGCTTTGTGTGTTTAGGGGCAATGCTAAGCTCCACTTCCAAACCCCCTGGTCGACAGGCTTGCTTTGAGTAATGGTCACACAACATCTGCTTTGGGACTTTTCCATTTCCGATGGGCGTTTCTGTTCCTTTTTTTGTTTATGCAAACTGCTTTTGCTCTATTCTTACAGAACCTTGAAGGAAAAGACCTTGCTGAGTGTAGCTGTGTGCTTTTCAACAGATTTGTTATTTCACCACCTGATGGGGAACATGCTGAATGGTGCCTGACACCAGCACACGCTGCCAGAGTTGCCCTGAGTTTAAGCTGTACAGTAAGGCTGTCAGATGCAAGTGTTTGCAGGGCTGAGAACAAGAGAAGTCATAGCAAATGTCTAGGCATCTATTCTCATTCACCTCTTGCAAGTTCACAACAGGGAAAATGGAAGAAAGATGACAGCAGCAACTTCAGGATTTGCCTGTTTCTGCAAAAGCGCTGAGGAGGGAAGAGGAAACACAGTGACTTTATGTGACTTTCTGTCCAGGTGACAACATGTCAGGCTTTCACAACAGGAGTCACAGAGGGATTTTAGCATCAAAGGATACTGTGGGGTTTTTTGAGTAAAATTAAATTAGGAAAATGTTACAAAGGTCACTCTGTGGCAGGTGTCCCAAGACTGCATAGCCATGCATTGAAAGTCCACATGACAAAAGGTGTTTGATAATCTCAGACTGAACGATGCTTTTCATTTCCCAGGGACCCATTTATTTCGCAGGTATTTGTATTGCAGCTGCTAGCACAAAACATTTAACAGCAAATACAGACCATTCCAGAAAGCAGAAAACAGCATGCTCAGTACTAGACATAGAAAACAAATTTAGTTATTAGATTTATAAGTTGAACTAATGCTTGAAAAACCACTCATGTATGTTGCAGTTCTGACCAAGTCTTCACTCAGTAATATCTTTCTTTTGTGAAAAACAGAACTCCTTGGATTTTTCTTTCTCTTCCCACCTCCCCTCCCCATTTTTCTAATTATTTTTCATTTGCAACTGTCTGTCTTGGCAGATAGACAAGCTCTATGTTCAGGACACAAACTCCTACTCCTTATTATCACAAAAATGTTTTATCTGACACATTTTCAGGCTGTCACAAGCATTACAGGAGATTTTTTTTATTATCGTAGATCATTGCTTCCTTTTGTTTATCTGCCTCAGGTTTTCGCTTCCTCAGATATGAACCTGTCTACCAGCCAGAGCTGTGCTGAATGCTGCTTCTCAGCAATACAAAACATGAATTCTTAAAAATCTGTCAGCAGTAGCCAAACGCAGAAAGGTTTTTAGTGAAGTAGGGCAGTTAAATCCAGTACAGAGCTCAGGTCTCATGGATTTCATTTTATGTTAATGTATTTTTATAGAAAGACACTCAGAAAGCTCTTAGATCTTCATGCTAATGAAAACGAAATTGATATAGAAGTCAGTGGTTTGATAATCAGATATAGGCTGGGGTATTCTAATAGGAAGCGGAATGTAGGGAAAGGCAGAGGAAAGGGATTGCTGGCTTTCAACATGTGACAAAGGGACTGTGTTTTTTCTTTGTGTGGATGCTGCCACAGGGAATTGTAGCATTTCCTGCAAACCTCCGTTGTCCCACACCTTTATGACAACAAGTAAGAAGCTCTCCATAGGAAAGAGTCTGGGTGCTGGAGTGTTTCTTTTTTTCAAACTTGGAAAAATATCAATCTTTTACAGCTACAGCCCTTTTACAGCTACAGCCACTACACAGTGGTCTGGAGAACTGAGTCACCCGTGAACTCAAGGTGGGATTTTAAACAAGAAATGATGCTGAGACTGGTACATTATGAGGCTCCAAAGAGGTAGGAGGTATGTCTAAATCACAAGGACAGTTGCTATTTTACTGAGTTTGCATGTAAAGTGCTTGCTGAAATCTGCTCAAGAGCTGCAGAATATGATGTAAGGGTTAAACTGCTGCTGGTAGTCACCCTGTGAGCCGAGGGTAGGCTCAAGAGAAATGGTGTAATTGGTTCTTCTCATCCTAGATCTGTACACCACTGCAGGCACAGACCCACCAGTAACATTTCTAAATTCCAGGATAGGAAGAGAGTTGCTGAATGAGGTTTCTGAGCTCACAGTGAAATGAAACAAAGTGCTAATGACCACTTCTTCATTACGTTTATATCTGGTTTCCAGTACAATAGGCCCCTGATTCTCATTTGTGGCTTTTGATATTATTGTAATATAAGCAATTAGCTACAAATGAACAACAGCAATGAGTGTCAAGCTATACATAATGTATGTAGATGTGTAAAGGAGCATGTCTAGATGTTTGTGTTCTCCAATCTGCCCCACCAGAATTTATTTACTATATATGGAAAAAAACCCAAACACAAACCTATATCCTCTCCATGGAGGGGGAATGTGCACATAGATCTGAGATTTAATGTTCTGGCCATATCCCTGTACCAGAGCATTAGCTCCAGTGCAGCACTGCAACTGCTCAGATCTGAATCCTAATTTTACTGCTTGAGATAATCTCAATTTAAAAATAAAACTAATGACAGAAAATTAACATAAACCCAGGAAATGAGCAGCAAAAATATATCCAAACATTTTTTACAGAAGCCCTGAGACAAACCACTTAGAGGCTATGAAGTTTATCAGATCACCTTCAAGGTGTCTGGGTACAATCTAATGACATTTAACAATAACAAGATAAACAAATCACCAGTATATTTTCACACACACACAAGACACTGAGGGAAGAATAGTAAATGATCCATCTGAGGACTTTCAGTAGTGTCTGAAGCTGATTGAGAATCAGGAGTTTGCTTCTTGGAACCTTACTTAAAAGCATCTACTATCCTTTTAGAAAATGCTTTAAGCATCCTGAGTATGGGTACTTTGAGGCTGGCTATGACATCTGATACTATTGTTTCAAAAGATTTTAATGAGCACAGCTCTACTGCCATATGGATGGCTCAATGCTGTGTTCTGCTGCCAGGATGTAGGAGATCACAACTCTTCACAGGGGAAGGCAATTTTTTAATCTGGAGGGAAATTTTAAGTCTGTCAAGGGAGCAACACACCCCTTTTTGAAACTATCTCAAAACTGTGGTGTGTGCTGGATGCCATGGGTTTGTCATAATCCTTTGCATACTGAAATTGCGCCTGTAAATCACCCAAATTTTTATTCACAGACACTAGCTTAGACAAAGTGGTGCCTGGAGGAGGAATTAGGGGTGGGGGGTGGGAGGGTCAGAGCTTCTCATGGTCTCTGGGGGGGACAGTAGGTGTTTGGAGAGGGACACTGTGGAGTATAATCCGTGCTGCTTGGGCTGGTAAATTTCTCAGTTTGGACCACACATGTGCCATGTGGAGACAGCTCCAGATGATGAAAATAATGGGGTCCCTGGGTCAGAATGGTACTGACTTTTCCCTAGAAATGGGAGAAGTGAAGAGGGAGCCCTGGAAACAGAGCAGGAGCCTGATTCTTTGTCAGTTCCAGATCTCCAGAGTTTGGGAATGCTCTGGTGGGGCTGTGTGACTTAATGTTCACTGGCATTCCTTCAAGTCTTGCCTCTTTGAAGCATGCAACTTGACTAGCAGAACCAGGGAGAGATCATGAGTCCAGACTTCGTCTGAAAGGCTCTGTTTGCCCTGAGTCTGCACTAAACTCAGCCTTTGTAAATCCCAGCCTTGTGGAGCCTGAAGACTGCTACCTGTAAGTACTATTTTGAAGATATTTTTCATGTATGTGAAATAGAGGCAAAGTTTGTGGCATTAGAAAGAGGGGAAGACCTGATCCAAAGAAGCACGAGAAGTGCTTTGGTGACATCACGGCATGATGTGACATTCCAGTCCTGCCCAGGAGTCCCAAAATGTCTCACTCCAGAACCAGACCAGGGACTGCTAGTGGAGGGAAAGACCTGAAGAGCAGTGAAGCAGCTGAAGGACACAAGGATGGATATCACCAGGGCAGCCAAATGAAAGTGAGGTCCTGATGAACGTGAAACTAGGTTTGGTGCTTCCCTGGGCTCCTTCCTACTGGGACTGGTGCATATCTGGGAACTGAGGTCACACAGAGAAGGTGCTCAGGGAGGAGAAAAGGGAGAAATCTTGGCCAGGATTCAGCTGTCAGTGGGAAGAGCAGAGCTGAGTGCAGAGCCAGTGAAGGAGAGGGAGGATGATGGCACAGCAGGATCCTTGGTCTGTCACTGAGTGACTCTCTTTGTGCATAGCTCACTTTCCTGCTTTGTCACAGGCTGCACAGACAGCCTGTTCTATAGGCCAGGACCAGGTTTCTGCAACACAACACACAAAGGACCCTTGAACAGCTTAGAAGGTACTGCAATAATATGAAGCAGAAGTTGCAGCCATCAGGTTGGAAAAATAGAGCACTTCCAGTCAGCAATTTTGTTCCTGGTGAAGCCCCCTGCCACAAGAAGCTTTGAGCTACAGCTGCTTCAGTGCCAAGTACAGAAAAGGAAGGTGTTTCTGGAGTTTACTTTTAACCTCAAAAAAATAGTTACAATTTCTATGAAATGAGGGATTAATTTAGCTCATTTTGCACCATGCTCTAATTACCAGCTGCAGTGAAATGTTCCAAGATGATGTATCTCAGGCTCCATCTTATTTCTGGATCTTGTTCCAATTAATTCCCCCTACCAGTTTAGAGCATCTAAATGAGATGGCTCTGGATTTCCTGGTCTTTCATCCTTGGTATCATGGGCCAATTGCTCTTCATAGCTACTGCAGAACCATTTTGCCACTCTTAGGATCGTGGTATTAATACTCACTTGCTATCCAGCAGTTTTTTAAGAGAGCCTATGAGAGAGCCAAGTGTGAAAAGCATTTTGAGGTCTCAGGTCATGCTACAGAAGTGAGAACAGTTATTTCTTCTCTCTCACTTCATTTCACTGTGGCCTATTCTATTTCTAAATGCTGGACGTCGTACTGAGCAGAAAAGAGGATAACTGTTCTGCAGGAGAAAAAGAAGAGGAAGTCTATTTTGCAGGAGGAGAAGAGGAAGACTATTTGAAGGAAAGAGAAAACACATGGGAGAAAGGAAGAGTGCATGTGAGAGGGAGGGCACAGACTCAAGTGCAGGAGAGAAACATCTTAGTAGTCTGGGTGTTCAATCCCTATCCCAAATAAGGTGAATGTCCTCATTGGTAAGTCTTGGGGCCAGTATGGCAGAGGCCATGGATTCCTCCTAGGTCCCAAATAGTGCTCACAAGAGGAGCTTTGATGCTGCAATTTTTCCACAAAGAGTTCCATTTCAGAAAGAAAAAAGATTTAGTAGAAAACTCGTGGCCAACCGTACTTGCAATCTCATTCTCATTTATTTGCTCAAGTAATCCCCAGTGCTTGATTTACGTAAGACTTGAATTAACTGTGTATTTATTCAGAGATCTTAAATTACACTGATGTGATGAGGTAAAATTGCAAGCTGATGCAGTTTCAAGGGTATTAACAAGCATATGACAGTGTGGCAGATCCCGCTTGCCAATGAGGAACCCAAGCCCATTCAAAGATTTTCAGAGAAGGTGGGATAAAGGCTCTTTCTTTCACAAGTACAACTGCTTTTCATGAAGGAGAATTTGCCCTAGCACTGAGGTGAGGCAGAGAGGTGTAGTACCTGTCAGAGGCTCTTGAAGGAAATTAAAACTGCTTGCTTGATGCTGCTCTTGTTGAACAGTCTTGGTTTGAGCTCAGACACTAAATGAAGCACATTTTTAGTTCTGAGCAATTTCTGAATAACGAGTAGTACCAGGAATGTAACAAACTCAGATGAGCAAGAATGGAGCAGTTAACACTATGATCCAACAAAAACTTTCTCTAAATATGAAGGTGACTATAACTTCAAACAGAGGTACCATTAAAAAAGACTGAAAATCAAACTGAAATCGTCATTGCTTCTGGCTTTAGCTGTTGCTGAAGTTTCATGTTTGCAATAGATGTTTAGTGACTTCAGGCAATGAAAGCTAGCTATGAAGTTGTCACTGAAAGGGATTTAAACCCGTTAAATGAAGAGGGAGGAAAATGATACTGTAAGTCTATGGTTGAGAGTGGGTGGAGAGTTGGTGTGATCATTTGGAAGTCCACTGAAAGACAGAATCTGAGACAAAATACTCATGAAGAATACTGGGAGTTCCAGTATTGAAATATGATGCAGCATATATGATATGGTTAGGAAAGAAAGCTACACAGTCCATGAAGCCTGTGGAGATCATCAGCCTGAAAAAGATGAGGCAAGAGGGTTGGGGATGAAAAGTGTAGTTGGTGTAAAAAGATCTGTCTGCTTTACCAAGTGGTGCCAATGAGGCACACAGCATGACTGCCAGTGCTTCACATGCCGTGAAAGGGAAACAAGGATACCCACGCAGCTAAAAATGGTTATGGCTGGTACACGGGGGACTTACAGGTGTTCAGAGATGAACAGGGCAAAACAGAAGGTCTTGAAGTTGGCTGGGGTTCAGGAGCTACTGTGACTTCTGTGGGAGCGGCATTATCACAAGAGGGAGCTGTCCGCCTGTATGAGATTGTCACCCCAGCTAAAAACACACCGCGGGGATGCAGAACCAGGGCTCTCAAACCCTGAGAGGGGCAGGAGGAGAGAGATCCTGAGTGCTCAGACAGGCAGTGGTCACGGTAGGCTAGTGTAGGAGGGCATGGGCTGAGCCGGGATAGCAGAACTAATCCCGCAGGGCAGGCCACCAACACTGCACACAGTTAATTGCTGTTCTGCAAGTCAGATCCTGCATTATATTAACACTATCTGCTAATTGTTTTTATTTGTAGGCTTTTCTGGGGAAGGAGGAAAAGGAAAGGTGCTTGCTTGGCCAAAGTCAGACTGTGCTAGTGAGAGGTTCATGTGACAATGCAGCTGATCACCAAAGCTCCAATGGTGAAGTCGAGCAGTGGCTGAACACAACAGGGCCTGTGTACCCAGCAGAGGGCATGTGCACACACACACACACATACACACATACACGCACACACACACACTCCTACTTTTACCTCTGGGACATCATTTCTTAGATAATGAGCATATCAGTGCCCTCAAAAGCTGTGTAAGTGGTTACAGGACAAAGCCAGAGGCATCAGCCATTCTGCTTTGAGCAGTCTGTGTTTTCTGTTACAGGATCCAAACCCACCCTTGATTTTCATTCTTGTTTCAGATAAGGTCCCACTGCAAGAGGTGCTGAACTCCCATTTCTATCAAGATTGGTGGTTCAGAGGATCTAAGCCACATCTCTAAGATCAGGTCTGAACACTATCATTTGTATTTACTATGTATCAGGGAAACTAGCCTGTAACCTCTTCACACTGAGCTTAGTTTCATCTTCCAGTTATTTCTCTGAATGCTCATGCCTGATTTTGGAAGACACAATTTATCACAGTCCGGAACTGAGCTGAAAGCTTTGTTTCCTGCCAAGAGTCTTGAGAGGATAATACACGGCCAAACAGTTTGCATAAGTGCCATAGCATCTGAAATGCCCTATAGAAGGCAAACACATAATATTTGTATGCTCCCAGGGCAGGAAGACAGACAGTTCTTCCAGGATGCACTAAGGTACATAATGGAGTGTGCTACATATGTTCAATGACAGGACAAGGCACAGAAGACCAGGTGAAAAGAAGAAAACCACTCCAGGTTGAAAAGTTAGAAGGCATTAAAAATACATATAGAAGAAAAGAATGCAGTCTTGTCGATGGGGAAAATGGATGGAGATCAGAAGTCTGGGCTCCTTGCCACAGGCTGCTTGACCTCAGGCAAGTCTTGAGATCCCATTTCCCCTCCTACCCTTTGTCTATGTAGCTCCCAGGAGCTTCGAGGGAGGGTTGGTCTCAAGCACAGCAGTAAAGATACTCTACTTGGTCATTGCTCCTAAGACATACGGTAAAATTACTTCATATATATATAAGTGTGCATATATATAAAACAATTTTCCGGATACCTTAAGAATCAAAAAAGAAAATAAACATAGAATGCCTAGGGAACATGTGGGAGGAGCAGAGTTCCCAGCCGGTTATTAATCCACTTGCACGACAAGGCTTTCGCTGAAGTTTAAAATTAAATCTAAATTAAAAAATAAAAAAAAAAAAAAAAAAAAAGGAATTCTTATCCCGACCAGCGAGTCTGGCTCCAGCCTCAGACGCCGCCCGGCCTGTTGACGCCGGCAGCGGAGCCACCCCCCCGCGCCGCGGCCCCGCAGCAGCAGCTCCAGCAAGCAGCCAGCAGCAGCCCCCGCTCCCCCGCTCCGCTCCCCCCGGGCGGCGTCTCCGCGGGGCGCTTGTGGGATATCGCTCCGGCCCCGTCCGCCCTCGGCGCCGCCCCGCGCCCGGGCTCCGCCGCCGCTTTCGGGCCCTCCTTCCATCTGCACATTGCAACCCCTCCTTTCTCTTTTTTTTTTTCTTTTTCCTTTCCCCTCCTCTTCCTTTCTTTCCCTTTTTTTTTTTTTTTTTTTTTTTTTTTTTTTTTTTTTTTTTTTTGTTTTGCATGGAAGATGGCGGCGCCTCTCGCCAGCAAGGCAGGGTCCGCCGGCACACCAGCAAGCCTCCCTTCCCGGAGCTGGATTTCCGATCGGGAGCCAGGGTGGAGGAATTGAATAAACTCATCCAGGAATTTGCGCACCAAGCACGATCAGAGGGAGTACGACGACCAGCGAGCCCTGGAGATTCACACGGCGAAGGACTTCATCTTCTCCATGCTGGGTAGGGCAGGGACCGAGCGGGGCGGGGATGGGCGATGCCGGCCGGGAACCCCCGGGCAGGGCTCCCGGCAGTGCGGCACCGCCGGACCCTTTCCCCGCCGTGAGCGCGCCGGGCTGGGGGGCTCTCCGGTCACAGGGCGGGTCTTATCCCCAGGAAACTATTTTTTCCTGTTCTATCCAACTAGCCTTTAGCAGCGATGTATTTATAAGCACAGAGGAAAGGCTGGGTTGCAGAGCTGACCGGTGCCCGAGAAACACGCCGAGCCAGCAGGGCTGGAGGCGAGGCGAGCCAGGCTCATTATTGTTTTTCTCCCCAACTATCAAGGCTGTAGTAAACCCGAATATTTTTTCCGGACCGCATACTTTGGTTATTAGACCAGCTGATGCTTGAACAGGAGTCTCCTCTGAACCGCCTTTCTTGCTTAGGTTGCAAAACTCGCTGCGAGTAGAATAAGTCAGATTGTGGCGGGGGAGTCCTCATCTGCGTGAAACTTTGAATCGCGGGCAGGGATCCTTACACTAGGGTGAAACATGCGTTGACCCTTGCAGAAATCACCTGGGCTCTGGCATGACTAAGGCTTCTTAAGAGTAACAGTGGAATGACTAACAGCTCTGATTCTCTAGGTAGTCAGTTTCTGATAAATATTTATCTTGAATTGACTAAGAAATCACTCACACGAGAGCCTTCAATACACAGAAGGATGCTCTTTATCGTGCAGATTAGACCTTGAAATCAGTCATCCAAGTTTGAATCATTATCACAAACATTATCTGAAATATTTTTGCGTGTAAAAAACCAACATGTGTAAACAGCTGCTGTGCCCAGTGAATGGTTCTTTGTAGCCCAGAGGTGCACATACACCCTTAAAGCTTATTTGACACAAACCAAATGTATGGTCTGCATGTCCACTGTGAATAACCTACATCGCTTTTCTCATCCAGAAACAGAGCTCTCCTGTTGCAGTAATTATTATTTTCTGTATCAAAGGATAGTCACTATAATAGACCACTTCCTCTGTAGCCATGAACATACCTACACTCAGTAATGAGAATCTACATGTCCAACTGGCTATCTTGTAAGGTACTTGGATAAGTATAATTGCCTGCTGTATGGGATTTGCACAATATTATGTGTGTACTGCTTTTTCACTGGGGGCTGGACAGGATATAGCAGACTAAATTTAGCTTGAGAACAAGGACAACAAGTTGAAAAGTCAGTAGCATGTATATTTATAGTTGCTGTTATAAATATTTTTCCCTTCCCATTTAAAAAAAAAATAAATGATGTGGTGAAGCTGTGGTTGCATCAAAGCCTGTAGGATTTTTGTTATTGAAAACCTGATCCAGTGGAAGTCATCCGCTGTTATGATCTGATACATTTTTCAGTCAGGGGTTTAAATAACTGGCTGAGGAAGCATGGCTGGATGGGATGAAGCAGAGTGGAGAGAAAAACAGCCGTAGCAGCAGTTTGGGGTGTGTGGCTAGCAAGTAGAGACAGCTTTGTATGATCCTGTTTAAGCATTAATAGTCTTTGCAGGTTACGGGGACCACAGCATTTCTTTCTGCCTCATGCCAGAGAAGGCAATAGAGACAGAAGAATGAACTGGAGCATGCCTCATGTTTCTGCAAATGCACCCTAATGCCTTGCTGTTCATGAAACAGGGAGCCTTAGGCTGTTTAGATATAACATAAATTGATGTGGTTGTCTTTGTTAATATAATGACTGGGAGATGAGCCTTCTTCAATTTTAAATGTATAGGCTAAACCTGTGGTTTAAACAAAGACTATATGTCTGTCTAAGTTATGCATGGTAATTTTCAATAAGTCTTGTTTCTGAATAAAAGAAGAGACTTAATGACCAAGCCCAGGACAGAAATGGAGATGGGATGTCTGATTTTTCTGCATTAGACCCAGACGTTGTGTTTGTGGATCAGATCCTTCTTAGCTAGAGAAGCTCTTAAATCTAAAAGGATTTAACTTATTAATAAATAGTTCTTTCCCCTCATCCCTCCCATAATACTGCTCTTATCTTATCAGGCGATAACAGGAAAATTAAACGTACCTTTTCTGATTTAATTACATTGGTGTGTAATTGGTGGATGAATGATAGGTGAGGAGGCCTTGTGCAGAATCTCAGATGTTTGTACTCTGCATGACTTGCCCTCTAGGTCAGATCTTTGCTTTCTATTTGTATTAACTCTTTTTCATCTGTGTTGTCTTGCCCTGGCTGTTAGCAGCTGAATTTAGGAAGATCTAAAGAGCTGGGCTATGAGAAAATTAGGGAGAGGTACTACTTGTTGTGCCTTTGTCCAAAATCTTGAGCCCCAAGCATTAGAACAGGACTGCAAATGAGCTACCTCTCTGGTGGGGGAAGTGAGTATTTTCTGAATGTGGGCAGTTCCTGGGCATTCACAGTCCCATTTACAGTCACCAAGACCATATGGTCTTGCCAACACCCTACACTGAAACAACAGGTGTGTTTTGTTTCCTTTGCTGGATAACTGTCTGTATTCACACTGAGCTGTGCCTGATAAATACTTGTCTCTTTGACTCAGGTATAACTGAGCTTCAGAGGAGGGGAATTAATCAAGAAACAGAGTGGACAAAAGACAGTCTTGTTTTCTGGGCAGCAGACTGGCTGAGAGACCAAGGCTCTGCCTGCCAGTCATGAAAGGAGCTAATCACTTATTGTCCCCAGGACTCGGTTTTGGTTATGTTGTTTTTTGGGGTTTTTTTTGTGCTTAAAGAGTGATAAAGGAGTATTTCTATAAAGTGGAGATATTACAGTCAATGATATTTTGATTTTTAAAGCACTTGCTACTATTGTGATGAGAGGTGCATAGCAGTCATATTAAAAACCTTTTAGGGGTACCTAACCTAGAGAGTATTGTTTCTGCAGTACAAGTACTTTCAGAAAACTTCTTTAATAAACACTGCCTCTCTCTTTCTGTTCAGCACCTAAGTAGAAAATGCTTTAATGCATAGATGTGCTATGCTTAAAAAAGTGGTGTATTATGCTCTTGGGAACTACAACACTGCCTATTAAAAAACTCCTTAAAATTTCTAGTGCTATTGCTGCCTCAAACCAGCTCATGTTATTAGGGATACTGACCCTAGCATTTGCTTATTAACAAGAGAAAAGAGCAAGGAGATATGAATAAGTACAGACAATTTAGAGCTATTTCCTCTACTTCAGGTACACATCAGTGTTCAGTCATCTAGAGCAGTTCTCAAGCGTTTCAGGTTGGTATTTTGTTTCCTTTTCCTATCAGGAGAGTTCTCTTTAGAGTGAGAAGAGGGATGATTAGGACATTTCATGCCATTCTTCTTCCTCTCATTGCCCTTTCTCTCCCAGGTCAGGGAAAGGACTGGTTTAAACCAGTGCTAAAGTGGTCTTTTATTATTTCAAGGCCTCTAGTGTATCTTTTCCTCACTTCCCTGGTTACATCTCATTTCTGCGGGAACCGCCCACCAGGACAGGACGCACTTAGAGAATCTGCAGCCAGCTGCTGCAACTTAGAGCTGTTGACAAGACCTCTAGAGAGCTTGTCTCAGCACCTGATACAGGAGAGGTGGTGAGCCTATTCTGAGAGCATTTCCTATTTCTCTGGTGTCTGCCCGGTACTGTGTTGGCTGTGCTAGCAAGTGTTTGTGATAGAGGCAAGTCTCAGAGTGGAGGCAGAGCTGGCATCAGCAAATTATTTCTGCTGCCAATACCAGCTTCCCAAATGGAGTGAGTTACCCTGCTGAGCCCCTGCATCTGTAGCAAAGCTTCCAGCTGTTTCTTGGACTGATGGACCCCTAAAATGTGTGCAGTTGAGGTTCAGATTGCTGTGCTGAAAACACAGGTGTCCTGACAATAGCTTGCTTTTATCAGCAGCTTCTACAAGAGAAGAATTTTACAGTCCTCCCCTGTACCCGAGGTCTGTGTAGCAGAACAACATTGACAGTGTGACTGTTGTGTGGGTTTGTGTGGCATTTTTCCTCCCTTTCCCTACCTGTCATAACTTGCTGATGAAACCTATTGTAGATTAGATTTCAGGCATTGTTGGAAGTGTTGCCTGTTTGTCTATGATACATCATGGAAATTCTCTGGTTTCTGTTGCAGTGTCGAGCTGATGAAATAGCAACAGGGTTGGAGTGATCTCTCTAGGGTTAAGTCTTTTATGTGTGTTCCCTTCTCTCAAGAGAGGCCAATCATGATAGGAGCACACTGTACTCTGAGGCCTATGTTAATAAAGGCTCCCTGCTGGCATTCCCTGTGCTGCTGAATGCATAATGCACAGCTGTTAAAAACAACCTTACTGTATTGCAGATTTCATTTCTGGCTTCGCCTGTGTCTCCTCTCCCTACAGACCACATGTTCCCGTATTTGAATTTGAGGCTGTGGGTGTTTCTTGGTGTTTTGTTTTGTGGTTTGTTTTTTTTGTTGTTGTTGTTTTGTTTTTGTGGGTTTTTTGTTGTTGTTGGTTTTTTTGTTGTTGGTTTTGTTTGTCTGTTTGTTTGTTTGTTATTTTTTATTTTATTTTGTTTTGTTTTTTTCTTATGGGACAGTGTGCTAGACTGGTAAAGTTACCCTAGCAAGGCACTGTTAGCCAGAAATCAACCAATTTCATCTCACTGGGAATTCTGTCTGTGTAACTAGTTAAAAAGGTTTGGTACCCTCCTCTGTCCCTTTGTTTAAAGGGATTGCTGGTCCATGTATGTGTCAGTGAAAATAGCCTGAAAATCTTTGTCTCAATTTGTTTTGAGATGCTGGTATTTCACTTGCTCAACTACTGTTTTGAAACATTAGTCTGTGATGCAAAGTATTTAGTGTAATAGCTAGGAACATGTCCTAAGGGCACAAATTCTCATGGCAGGCTTGTCAGACTGCCCACCGCCTGTTCCTTCTGTCTGTGGAAATATTTGTAAAGGATTTGGGTGAATACTTGCCAAGCCTAATTATGCAATTATGTCTTAAGGACAATTTTATAATTATAGTGGAGGATGGTAACCAGGATACAAGAGTTGTTGGGGTTTTGACTTTTCTTTTTCCCCACATGACTTTGAATGAATGCTAAAACACTTGGAGCAATTCTACTCAGAAAACCAGTCGTTCAACTTTCATTTAGGCAGCTGGGTACTTTTATAGATGAAGCTTAATTAAAGACAACTCCAACATTGCTCAGGAAGGCTGGAGGACATGTTTTATTATAGCTTTGGTAATCTCCAGGACAGATGTGTACTCAGAGACCCAGAGTAGCCCACAGGCAATGTCCAGTCTAGAGGAGACTCAGATGTAAAAGTCTTGCTTGGACTTCTCAAAGGAAATCTCCAAGCTGTGCAAGTTTTTTGGGCAGTGGGGATTGTCTGTCATAATTTTTATTTGACAAATGCCAGGTTTCTGCTTTGTCTGTCTCCTGTACAGCTGTCACTTTTGCATCTTTTCTTGGGCCTTGATATGTACACTTTTGCATCTAGGGGCACCTTTTGCTGCAAAAATGGTTTTCCCAGGCACACCTCTGAAACCTTTTTCTGCCCAGGTCAGCCCCTGTTTGTACTCTGCAAGATTGGTTAGGTGAGAAAGTGCCAGGAAGAAATGTGGTTAAGGCCAAGAAATTAGCTGTCACCTCCAGACAAGGGGTCTTCAGTTGCAAGGGCTGCTTCAGCATGACACTGTGAGCAGTGATTGAGGTGACAGATTTTAACTCCAAGCACGTCTGTGTGAGACCCTGTGGTGCAGCTGCAGGTACAGGCTCTGCCATAGACCTCTCAATGCTCTCGTGAGTTTAAGAAAAATGAACCACCATGGAGTCCATTTACCTTTTTCTGCGTGTATGAAACTCACTTGAGAAGCAAGAGCTGCAGCTCATTTGCTATGAAAAGAGAAGCTTAAGAGTTGAATGCATTATGAAGGGTGACATACCTTCTGAGCCAGGTTTTTCCTTAGCAACAGCAGGGATGGGTTAAGTTCCATGTCCTAAAAGAAAGCCATTAATTCTGCCTGTTGGTAGCTTGACCTGCTATCCTGTGAACAAGGAGAAAATTCCTTGAGAGTGACAATCTGTTCATGTGTACAACATACTGTATTACCTTTAGTCTGTCTTTAATTTGCCTATCTTTGGTCTATGAAAAAAGCACTAGAGTAGGTGGGGTTCTGGGGAAGCAAAGAAGGGTATCTGCCCTGTTGTTTTCCCTTGGAAAAGCAGAGGACCTATTATGAGAGCTAAAGCAGAAGGGAGCTTTGGATGTTGTATTCACAGAACGTCCTTTATTGAGAAAAGAGCAGTGTGCCTGTGTGGGAGAAAGGGTGAGAGAGCTGAAAAATGACCTTTAGATGGATGTCTCAAGTTATTTGCCCAAGTCTTGTCCCGATCACTCGTAGTGTGATGTGAGTTCAGGAGCTGAACTGTAGCTTTATTGGAACTTACGACCATACCTCAGCGGCTCCCAGTCTTAACTATGGATTTTAGATCCAGTGAAGGTTTATGACTTCTGTTAGCACAAACTTCTCTTGCTGTCTGACTAACAAAAATATGGGGGTTGGCTTTACTCCCCCCGCCAGTGCAGCCGGAAGGCAGCTTATGAGACATTCAAAATAAATCTTTCAGCAGCAGCTGATGTTGCAACTGACAGATGCTGCTATGGATTTTGCTCTGTTTCATTAAGAGAACTCCACTGTTTGCTTTCATTTCTATTGTTGTGTTGCATTCCCTTTTACTGTAAATAGCAATTGTCCTGGACTGAGTGGATTAATCTGTGCCTTAGTACTTCAGCCAACTTGACAGGTCCCTGAATCATGTACTTCTGAATTAGATAAACTTTCTGCAGCTCTTTCGAAGCAGTGTTTCGGTGACTCTCTGGTTTTAAGGGAATCAATGTGTGCTGTAGAATTCAGTTTGAAGAAGATAGATCCCCTGCTCCCCAACATATTGACTTTTGAGATTTTAATAAACACTTGATGCTAAGTTACAACAATCCTGTTAATGCGTTGTATTTCAACTGTCAGACCATATGATTTTAACCTAATTTAAAGCATTTAATTAGAAGATCGTTAATGCATTTTGTTACAAGCAGGTTGGTGTCAAAAGTCCAATTTGCATACTGTTGAGTGGGGTGATTAGTTATTGTAAGGCTCATAATATCCATGTCTTTGAAACAGCAATGGTACCTACTGCCACCCACTCATGTTTAGGGCTGTGGGCAGACATTTGCACAGGGCACTGGATGGCTCCAGCTTGTAGAACAGGAGGTGGGTGGCAACCTAAGAAAATTACTCTATAGGTGAAACACTGAGTCAGGACACCCTAGACCACTGTTCTGTTCTGAACTGCCCCCAAATTTACACAGACCTGCGCAAGTTTCTGAATATAATTCTATGTAGTAGGGTGTTAGTACTACCAGAAGCCTTCCTCATCTCCTGTGTTTCATCAATCTGTGGAAGGTGGGATGGTACTGGAATAGTGGAATATCGTGGTGTTGAGGTTCTTCTTGATAGGATGGTTTAATCATGCAACCCTCTGAGACTGAGACTGAAGATGGAAAGGGAAGTCTGGTCTTGTGAGTCTTGCTACAAAAAGCATTTAAATAGTGAAGGCAAGTAGTTGCTCTGTCATTTGGTGTTGATCTGGTGGCTTTGAGATCAAGTACAATTCGGCCTCTGTGAGAGAGATTACAACCTGACCCAGCTCTACCAAGTAATCTTATTTTATACTGAAAGGATCCCAAAGAAAAATTGGGACAAATTAGTTTAAGAATACATCCTGTCCATAGTGTTCATACTGATGTAATTTGTCAGAGTCAGGCAATGCCAATCAGGAGAAGGCAGCAGTTTGGGACAGAAAGCAAGGGTAAAATACAAGACAGCCAAAACTGGAAATCCTGTCAGGATAACCATAAGGAATTGGCAGAGAATTTTTTTTTTTAATTTTTTTTTTTTTGGGGTCCAATGACATTTTTAAAGTAATGATTTAGAAGAAAAGTAGAGGTTTATGTGTGGGATGTCACTGGTCTGCCTTCTCTACTGTGGCTTGCAGTCAGAGCATGCAGAATTTCTTTCACCCACTGATGGAGTGAAAATTCATAAATGATTTGGTCCAGAACTGCTGAGCAGCAAGAAAACACTTGCTATTGCATCTGGAAATAACAAAGTCAGTTCTTGCTTTACTGCTTAGTGTGTTAGGCCATATGCTTATCTTGTTCTAAAAAATCTTAACTCTCCTGTTCCTATTGTAGGATCTTTTGACACTGCTCGACAACTCTGTCAAGGAAGGATGTTTTTATTCAGTGGTGCATATTTGACCTGGTTTAGAAAATGAGGTGCTGAGGTTGTGAGGAAGGAGTTGTATTAAAGAGCTATCAAAAATGCTAAGACAAACATTGCAATTAGCTTCAGCACTTTTCCCTTCAGCACTTCTACTCTTTGCATTTTAATAGATCTCTCGAAGAGCTAGAGATGCTTTGGGTGACTCCTCTTGGAAATGAATCCTGTGCTAATAGCTCTGGCTGTGTCCGACCCACAGGCACATGCTTGGAGATATTTCATGTTTGTTTTGTACCTCACTAATTAATGTATAACTTATTGGTAGAACAGCAGGAAAACTGCATCTGCTGACACTTCATGATATAATGATTTAATCCTTTGTGACACATTCCTGCTGAGTGTCAAAGCTGATAACACTAATCTCTGTCCCTAGCTCAGTGTGACAGGAGCCTGTTCTAGAGGGCATTTTGCAGGATCTTGCAAGCTCTTGTAGGTACTTTGTGACCAATTCACATAAATGTTTTCTGTACATCGTTACTCTTGAATGTGATTACAGGATTGCCTGGTGCACTGAGGAATCTGGGGCTGAGTGCAAACAAAGAGCTAAATGACTACATCCAAATAAAATGCAGCTTGTCGAGGAGGGGGGAATACCCTTGTCTTCTAAATACACATCCTGCTTTGCCAGCATTGGGAGTGGTGTGGTTATATTGATTCAAAGGTGCCTAAACCCACTGCTCTTTGTTCTATGTGATTCTGAAGCCTGGGTATGGATGCAGATCTGTAGGCAGGGATAGCTGTGCAACTACTCTGCATTAGTTGGTTCCTGTGATACAACTGGCAGAGCTTGCTTCTAGTCCAGCATGGACTGTGAATTTTTTAGAAAAAAAAAGTGCAGCTCTGCAAACAGAGAAGGGTATATCACTGTAACAGCATTTCAGAGGCTCTGTTGCCTTCTGTCTCTGAAATTTGCTTGTTGAAAGTTGCATACAGTGTGCTGAATGGCATATCAGGTATTGATGTTGGCCCCTTGATATAAGGCCCTTAAAGCTCGAGCTGCTGAAATGTCTGTATTTCATAGACAGTAGGACAACCATGTGCTAAGCAATCAGCAACTTGAGGAAAATAAGGGGAATGCAAGTCTCTCTGCCAGCGCAGCATGTCTCTGACAAGCTGAATTAAATGCCTGTGTTTTTCTTCCAATGTGCAAGCTGTAATGCACATCTAAGTGCATTATGGAGAAAAAGGAGCTATTACAATTTCATTTAGCATCTATCAGAGACTTGGTGTTATCTACTAAATTGTCTGTAAAAGCTTGATCCTGAACCCCATTTTTCCCAATATCCTGTGGATTTTCTGAATGTGTAAAGTATGCAGTTGAAGCAGCAATGTTATAGTGAAAAGAACTCCGTTGACAAAGGCTTGAAAGATCAAAGAATGACTGTGTCTGTACAGTTATTTTAATTGTCTTGAGGAGAGGTTCATATGTGCTATATAAGCACTTAGTAAAACTATTTGCACATTATCAAAGCTGCAGAGTTAAATTACAGGTTAGTTGGGAAAACTGAAGTTAAAAAAAGTTATTTTGATCTTCTTAAACCTAAGTTCTGGTTCTGAACTTGGGCATTCCTGAGTTACTTCAAAAACTAGACAATCCCTCTCGCTCTTTCACCCAAGCCACATACAGGAGATTTAGAATCATCTTTTTATCTAGGCTGCTTCTTAACAGTGCAGCTAAAGAAATCAGTATCTAAAAGTCTGCTCTTATGCTGAGACCAGTCTTGTAAGACATTGCTTGTGTATATGAATCACTCTACTGTGTTGTGTATGTCACTGTATTCTCTACTTTTTTTAACTAAACCTTTCTTTACCTTATAACGTGTATCTGCCTTTATTTTATTTTATGTCTTACTTTTCCCCAAACAGTTAATTTACGGGGGAAATATCTGCTGTTCAAGGGTGGTGATGACAGCGCTTTGGAGTGTTGAGAGTGCTGTTGAGAAGTGCTACATCGTGGGTGTGGAGGTGGAGGTCTCATCCCCTCCCAGCAGAGCTGTTCCAGTGTGACAGGCTTCCCTGGGCCAAAGCCAGCCAGCACTGTTCAGCAAGGACTGTAGGAGTTCTATGGAAGAGATTTCTGTCTGAGGAAGACAGGAGTGAGGGAGACAAATGAACAAAATCTTCAGACCCACAGCATGCTGATAGACCTCCTGTTGTTCTTAATTCGTGTCTGTAAATGACACTGGTTTCCGCTGTTGTGCACCAAGACAATAATAAATAACAATCCTTAGCATTTATATACCACTTCACAATTTTCAGAGTGTTCAGCACACATTAACTAATTCAGCTGAGATGTACATACTCTGTGAGCAAAGCTACTCTTCTTGCTGCCCAGGGGAGCCTTTCGTTACAGCTGGGACAAGGCTTTTCTTTTTCCCCATAACTGGAGCTCTTGGCAGGAATGTTCTATATAGGGAATGTGTCTTTCTTCCTGAAGGTTTTAAGCCTTTGCATGTACCCCTGTTTTCATAGGAATTGGACTACTTTGAAGTCATATCTGGTCCTATTAACAAAATTATGCAGGAGACTTGCCTGTATGTTCTGTGCTGCAAATATGCAGACACACGGTTAATAGATTTGTGGTTTCAGAAGCCATTGAGTTAGCAAAGATGTGGCTACATTAAGTGCATCCTTCTGTGCTTGCATAAGGCCTTCAGGGAACACCATCTCAGTGAACCTCAAGGCTCAGGAGGAGAATAAGCATCTGTTGGGTTTGACCATGTTAGATCATCACACCATGTGCTTAAGAGAATTGAGGATGCTTAGTGTCTCTGGTCCACTAGATCCAGCACTTGCCAGGCCACCAACTGTTATTTGGGGCAGGACAAAGCTCAACAGAGGTGTATTGCCAGGTAAGAGGTGTTTTGAGGGCAATTAAAGACATTATGCCCTGTCATTCGTAATCCTAAACTCTGGACATGTTGTTTGGGATTCCAAACATGCACTGACATGAATCTAATCTGTCTGGCATTTGATTCACTTTTTGCCTTGGCATTTTGTGTATGTGCATAGAGCTGCTGAGAGGGAGTTTGAGGCATTACTGTCTGTATCTTTAATCTGGGTAGGGTTGGTTCCATATTTTGTTTGGAAGAATAGCACCTTTTTAGCATTCCTTTAGGGTGCCTAGAAGTTAAGCATCTTATTTAATCAGGTCATATAACGTGGGATTACTGATTTACCTTAGAAATAATTATTTTGTACTCTTTGTAAACTGATGCCTGGTACTTCAGAAGGGCTTTGCAGTTATAACCCTTTTTCTAATCCATGAGGTTTAGTTCTAACTAAGTGGTCACACTTCTGGATTGCCTCTTTGTCCAACCGTTTGGTAACTTTCTGGTTTAGAAGTGGTGCCTGCAGGTCTGACCTGAAACTGATTCTGCAAGAACAGCATAGATTATAATTTTCCTATAAATGATTGTATGAACAGGAACACCATTAGCCTCTTAGTGACCTAATTATGCAGGGAGGTAGCAGAACATTTTGAGATCAAAACTCTCATCTTGCTACAGCTCTCCCTTCAGCTAACAGTGCATGGGAGAAAAACAGCATGTTTCTTGCAGGTGATGATTTCTCTTTCAGTGGCTTTGATATCCTCATTTTGTGTTTGAAGGTAATGTGCAGATTGCTGGGTGGTGTCACTCAAAGTGACTGACTGAGCTGCTGTAGTATGTGAAGATGTCTCCAAGACAACTAATTTGCTGGTCAAACAGCACATTGGCTTCTTCCACAAGACATTCTAAGGGAGCTGGTGAGCTGAAGGAGCAAGATATTTTAACAGTTTATTATTAGCACTGTAGCTGGTAAATGCAGCTCAGAGTCTAAGGCTGAGAATGTTCATATTAAACACTGCAAATGAATAACTTAAAAAAAAAGAATTTTGTTATTTAACTAGCAAGCTGATTCATCAGAGACCTTCTACAAAATAATTTGAATTAAATCCCTACCTTCAGGTTTTTTCTCCAGTTTTTATATGTGGAATTTAGGGACCTTCTTTCACTCTCATATTTTGTTGTTCTATGTCCAGACTTCCCTCCTACCTTTCAGCTCTGCTTTTTTAGTGTTAGTGGGCCATTTTTTTTCTAAAATATACCCAAAAATCAAATGTTTGTTGCCATTTTTCTTCTGCTCTAAAACTTAGAAAGGTTTAGTGACTCTGCTCTGTTCTAAAGTTAGGATAATAAAAGCTTGAAGCATTAGGTTTTTTTTCTCCCTCTTTTATCCTGTCCTTCCAGTCCTCTTTGTCTCCAGAGGAGCAGTGTTACTGAACAGGTGTAGAGCACTTAGAAATATTTTTGTTCTACATTTCAAATTCGTAACTTTTCTTCATAACATAGTCCTATGCCCATCCTGTTTCAAGGTACTCGGTCCAAACCAAAATCAAATATGCCCACATTTTTTTTCCGCCTTCCTTGCAAGGAATGGCTGTTCTCCCTAGCTGAACAAACCCCACCTTTGTCTTTGCTTTGGAATTAGAAACAAGCAGGCTTGTTGATTCCTGCTGCTTTAACACTCTCCTCCTCCCTCACCCTGATGTAGTGGTTATCAGGGGGGTAGGGTGGAAGCTGCTTGCTGCTGTTTTCATGAGACCTCCCAGGAGGCTGCTGCAGTGTGGATCTCTGGCCCCAGAGACTTACAGCACGTCCTCAGGCTGTAACGAGTGGAGGAACACAGGCAAAAACTGCTTTGTGCAGTAGTGGGTAGCAAGAGGACACCGAGAATGCTACACTGAGAACGCTTGAAGATCTTCAAATGAAAGTCCAGGAGAGACAAGGGGCTGTATCAATGCCCTGAGCTCTGCCTTTTGGCACAAACTGAACCTGAACTCTCAGCTAATAACCCCTAAGCTGCCTTCTCTGAGCACGCCTGCATGCACTGGGGAATTTTAGGAATGTGGACTTCAGCACAGTGTTGCTGCTGCTCACCCTCTGTTCAACTAAGAGCCTTAGAATCTGACATGGGTTACTATTGCCACGATAAAGCCCCATTGTGGTTGTTTGCAGCATTATTTAACTAAAGATTTATTTTCCTGGTTAAGGTTCTGTTTAGAACAGCAGGAGTCAACATCAAAGAACTGGAGAGAGGCCTCTTCCCTTTTCCTGACACAGCACAGGGACACATACCCCTCTCCCTTTACCATCCCCTCTCCCAATCCCTTTGTTTTTAAGGCATTACAACTTTAGTGACCAGAATAGTGAAGAGACTGTACTTAGTGTTGTATTGCTCCAAATTACAGGGGCAATTGATCTAAGGAGGTAAGAGGAGAAAGCCTGTGGGTGGATGGAGCTGGTATCACTGATGCAAACTTCTTTCTTTTGATGTGCCCTCCATGATGAAGCAATCCCATCGTTAGCCTCCAGCTACTTAAATTGTTCCAGTTGGAGGACGTGGGAGGTCTGCTGTTGCCCCGTATGGGAGGAAGATAGGAAGCTGGTCATACAGGCCCTGCCACCTGCTTGGCTTTATCCACAGCTCTGTGAACTGTGCATCTTTGCTGTGTGTGTGTCTCGCACAACAAGGCAGCTTGAGTCTGTGGATTTGTTTTTTGGCAGATATGGTAACTGGGGGGTGAAGGAGTACACTTCTTGGTCAATCCCTGGCTCTGATTCTGGTGAATAGTTGAAAGTCCTCCTATTTGCTTTGAAAAGCAACAAAGGAGACAAAGGAAGGCAAAGCAATTTGTGTCCTCAGCATGGAAGAACAACCATGTGACCAGCATCTCTGAAAGATCCCAACAGTGCATCTTGGAGTCTCATCCATACTCAGCACAGAGTGCATGCAGGCATTCAGTGCCACACTTGATAACTAGGCAGTGGTTTAAGTTATTCGAGAGGCTAAGTGCAAGAAACAACCTGGATCCAAATGAGAACCCAGTGCGATTCTAGAGGAAAATACGAGGTTATTTTTGGGGTTGTTGTTATTCTTCTGTGCTCCAAGGAAGATAATGCTCCAGTTTTGCACTATGGTTCAGCGTTGTTCTGCTTCATTCCTCATTTCTTGGTCCCATCTATTTTAACAAGCAGATATTGGTTGCTTGAGCACCTCCTTTCCTGACCCTGTGTCTTCTCTCTAGGTGCTGGACAAGGCTGTGGTTTGAGGCAATCCAGGGCTTCTGTTCTCTATAAAATACACTTAAAATTGTTCCTGGTCATCTTGCAGCAAATCTATTTCTGCCCTGCTTATGGCCTGGCTTGCAAGCTGCAAGTGTCTGGATAGGATTTATTATGCTCTGACCATAAAATTTTAAACTGCTTTTAATGGTAGATGTTAAATCACTGCTGCCCCAATTCCAAGCTCTATGCAGAATTTCTGAATTCCTAGGAAGGCATTTTCCCTACCAGCAACCTTTGGTTTCTGAGAAGGACAACAGCAAGTTCACAGGATGATGAAACACTCGTTTGGTGAGGGACCTGTGTGCTGGCCAACATCCAGGCATCTGTCTGGCTGCAGAGAGCAGAGCCAGGCAGACCTGGTACAACTGTGATGTGACGGAGTGATGTTTGTATCGGTGTCTGGGTGCAGACACTCTGCTGGGACACAGTGACTGAGTGTCTCTGCCCTTGGTTTTTTTCCTCCCTGATTGAAGTATCTTTGACACAGCAAGAAAACTGAAATTCAGTGTTTCAGCACAGAGCTGCTTACAACGAGCTATTTTATTTTTGTGCGTGTCTAATAAATACTGAACTGTTCAGTGTTGTTACTCAGTGTGGCTTTGTCCCTTGCTGCTGGGAGCCTCTGTGTAGATTTCTCTTGAGGCTGGCAAAATGTGGCCATGAAGTCCTGCAACTCTGTACAATGCTGGCTGCTTCCTCTGGTATGGCATGAGATGCACACTGTTCTAGCTGAGACTGTTGTTTGTCACCTTTGCCTAGAGAGTACTAGAAGCACTAAAACAGAATTTAATGTTTCTCAAATAAATTAATAGTCTTAAAGTCCTTTTCATCAACATGCAAAGACAGCTGTGGCAGGTGGGCAGGAGATGACTTCCTTGCCAAGGAGAGGGATATGCCTTCTTCTCTGCTGCATATGTTTGCAGGGGAGGCAGAGAGCCACTCTCAGGCCTATGCATTTTGCACAGCTCCATCTTCCTCACACTAACCTAGCATGGGGCTTTCCATTTTATCAACTGAGTACTATTTAGTGTGTTTTGCTGTAACTCAGGGCTGTACATCATAAAAAATAGTAATCCAAGACTAGGCTGGTTGGAATTGTTTGACATCAGCATATCAAAAAAGGCTGTGAAAAATTAGAGTATGCTGTGACAGAGTTTTCCAGAGCTTGTGCTTTATGAAAGCAGGATAAGTCCAGTCCTTAATATGGTGTTTTAAACCACTGTTCATAGCAGTGCCTGCAGTTATGGCAACTAGAAGCAATCTTCTTGACCAGAGTAGCCAGAAACTTAACACTATCTTGTGTTTGATAATTTTCGTCTTCTGGAAGATCTGTGCTCTCTAACTCTGGGGATATTCCACTTCCCTTATGGTGGGAGAGGCAGGCTATCATCAGTAGGGACTGGTGATCCTGGAGCAGAGGTTTAAGCAGAACCACTCTCAGCAAGAATGCTTTCCACAAGTGGTTCTGCCTCTCACAAGTTAAAAGGAGACTCTGACTTTTTCTCTGCTTATTCTCACACCTGTAAAGGTTGAGGAGACCATTTTAACAGTGCTGCCGTATGGCCTCTTCCCATATTAGAAAGGAAGGAGCTGAATATGGACATCCCAGTGTGCATGCGTCTGTCTGCCTGGACCTGTCCCATCAATTAAACAGGAGCTGACGTCATATTTGAAGGTCAACTGTTTTATAACCTAATATTACCATTTTTTTTTTCCTCTGGGTTTATTATCTCTCTCCAACCTGCAGCTCGGCACCATCTGGTGCAGGCACACAAGGGAGAAAGATTAGAGAAAGTAAAGCAGCTTTGTTTGCTTCCCCCATTGCTTCCGATGTACAGAGGAGTCGGCAGTCTCTTGCAATATTGAATTTTAAGTGGTGGGAAGGGCTGGATCCTGTTAGCTGTCTAAGAGAGGGAGAAAAAGTCTGTGCTTACCAGTGGTCTGTCAGGAAGTTTCTCAGGATTCCTAAGGGACTTATTGTGGCCACAAAGTGCACTTTGCTGCATTTTATTTTGTAGTTAAATAGTCTTGTTTTTTTTATGACCTGTTTTTCCCAGCACCCATATTTTCCATGCCTGTAAATTGCCAGAAGCACTCCCAAATAAAGGTACATGTGCAGTACCAACCCAGACTACAGCCTGCTTTGGAGGTGAAATTCTGTGAACCCTTGGAAGTGTATTTACAGCTGACAGAGCCACCAGGCTGTCACTCCACAAGCATGTTCTGCCACAAAGAGATAGCTTCTCTTCCCTGGTGGCATCTGTTTGCACAGACCAAGGAGGTACATATTTGCTTGTCCAGCCACTGTGAAAACGCACCAGTTGTTTCCGTTTCATAGGCAGGGTTGGGTTTGCCCTCAAGCTTCACCCTCTCTCTGATCCTCCCTCCTCTTTTTTCTCCATCCTTCTGGAGGTGTGATTGCTTTCTGTCCAAACTACATGATGATTGTTTTCTGTAAAAGCAAAGCTCTTTTCTTTCTAATAATTTAATTATAATAATTCAGGAATGCTAATCTCCTAGGCCAGCAGGATTACTTGCAAACTAGTATCTTCTTGCTTTGCTTCAGTGTTGTAAATTTCGCATTCGACTATTTTGAAACAAAATGTCTTTAACCATAAACAACTATTGTATTTGGCTATTGGGAAAGGATGGCTAATTAATGTGCAGTAGTTTGACATGGATATACAAGTTTAGTTATGAAAACATTTGTCTGACTGTGATTCATGGTAAGTATGTGGCACTGTATCATAAGGCATACAACATGTATAGAGACTTATTTGTCCCCCTTTGCTGCTGTGTAGCCTTCTTCTAAACTGTGATTTTTGTCAGGTCAAGGACACTTTGTACAAATTCCTAATTCCTGGAGAGAAGGTAAACTTGGGGCTTTTGGGAATGTTTACTTTTAGTTTTAGGCTTTTAAGAAAAAATAAAATTAGTTTCTAGCCTCTACCATTATATACAGAATCTTGAACTAACAACAGTAGACATTCAAAAGAGGAACATTTATTTGGAAACAAGGAGGGAGCACTGGGGTTTCCAGTGCTTTAGATTTAGCTCCAATTTGTAACAGAAAGATGTATGTCTCCTTTTACACATGTTCTGATGCAGTTCTTTCCACTGTAGTCTTTGAGGTTGGGATTGGACTTTTTCTTCTCCTAAATCATTGTTATGTATGGTGCTTCGTCAATACTTGATTCATCTTTTCCTGTCCCCAGCATCTTGATTTATACATGGTTCTCCCTGGGGGAGATTCATAGTAAATGGAGCAATGGTTCTTGCATTTCTTGACAGGTTGTAGGTTTGTAAAGTGTTCTTTTCCAACTACTGAGACAAACTTAAGTCTCTGCATATAATAGTAAAGAGTTGAGAAGACAGATGCACATAACAGAGGGCCTGACCAAGTCACCACAGTCTTCTTAATGTGGATCTTCGTCACCTTGAACTTATTTGCAGATTAACTCTGAAACTAGTTGTGTTATGTCCTGTTAATTGCCTAGAAAGGTGTTTATTCCTTTTTTCCCCCCACCATTTTATTTTTAAGGTCAATCTTGAAGTAATTTTAATCACTCACAGCAGTTTACAGCACATTTTGTTTCCAGTACAGACTGGCTCAGTTTTTTCTATATTTAAGCAGTATCTAAATGAAAAAAAATAAACAAGACAAAACCTTCTTTGTGGTAATTTGTCATGAGGGAAGACTAGATCTAGGATATAATGAAATGGCATTTGAAGAGAGAGAAGGAAAGAACATGGAAGGTTTCACTCTTTTTTTGCAAGTTGGCTTAGTTGATCATAGTGCCCAAGAGAAAAGGAAGGATGATTTTTTTAATTATTATTCAGGTCATAATGTGGCCTTTGCAGCCTAAAATGCTCCTAGACATATCACTTTTGTGCTTTTAATGCTCTCTCCAAAAAGACCTCTCCCTTCCCTTTTCAAGGACAATATAAGACAGCAGTGCTTGGCTTGGATCATTGTGGAATCCTCTTATCTGCCTGTTCTCACTTTGTTTTTCTTCCAACTCTGGTCTTTGTTGGCATTGAAAATGTGCAGCAAAGGTTGATAAAGGCAAAACTTAAGTTTTGGTCAGTCTCTACCTTAACTCTTTGCAGCTTTTCATCAAGGAGGACTGTGAGAGAGTAAAGCTATTAAATCTTTCTCTTCTTTAAATTTGTTTTTTCTTTCTGTCCCAATGCAGCAAGGAGTTTTAATCTGCCTTTTGAAGAGCTGAGAACTCAGTCATTGATCTGAAATGGTGTGCTGTGCCTGGTGGTGCTGAGCACCCTGCAAGGAGCTCGGATTCCTCCATCCCTTAGTCTTTTCTTCTGGATGCCAGAAGATGTGTACATGTTATGATTACTGTAGGTGAGGTTGTACATGCCAGATTGCAACATGTCACGCTTCAGAAAAGAGACAACATGATAGCTGGCTTTGCTACCCAAGATTTCTGTCCCAGAAGAATGTCCTGCAAACGGACATCTTCATGTGGCCAGAGAGGCACCCACACTGCCTTGGTGATGTCCTGGTAGGGAATGAACCAGCAGTACTGGTTTGTCTCATATGCATCCAGCAAAGCCATCCCACAAGGGTCAGGTAATGGTGGCAGTAGTACTCTAAACCACGTTTACATGTTGAAACAGAGGCTTTTTGGTTTATATTGCTAGTACCCTTAGATGTTCTTGGTTGGGAACAGAGCCCCGTAGTACTCAAATCTGTGAAAAGATTAATGGAAAACTGCAATCTTGCTTTGAAGATGTTTTCAACATATAAGTAGCAGCAGCATTTTAAGTAGTCCTGTGCCTTCTGCTACTTTGTTAAGTTTCACTTTCACTGGATTGTATTAACCATTAGTGAACTTCTTGCAGTTGCTTGATTTTTTGTTTCTTTTGGATCTCAGCAAAAATCCCTGCTGATCATCGCTCAGGATTTGTCTTATTTGTTTCTGGAAGTTCCCCTGTTGAGGAGTTTGGCTGGGGTTTGTTCACTGTCTCTAGTAATAAATGAGGTGGTTTAGTGAGTTATGGAGAATAAACTGGATTGATTTCCCTTTTGCAGTCTGGACTAGAAAAGCTGATTCCCTTGGTCTGCTGTGTGCTCAAGGCCACAAGCCAAGCTGCTATCAATTTTACCTTCTCCTGTGAGGAGCTAAAGAAAAGATGCTTTCCAGCTCAAGTGTGTGGGACAGATGTATCATATATTACTAGATGATTCAGCTAAGATTGGTGCCAAAACATTTTCCAGAACTCTCAGCTGGCAGTCAGATTGAGAAATAATTTGATAGAAATGCTGGGCTGGCTCTGCCATCCGTGTCTGTAACTGCAGCCATGTCAGGTACAGTTCCCTTTGATGTAGCAAAGGTCTAACAGGGTGATGGGATGAGGGGTGCACACAGAGGTTTTGTGCCATGAGACCAGGGAAGCATGGGAAATGTGTGTCCAGAACCGGGTGCTGCCAGCCTGGGAGCCTGAAAGGAATACAGAAGGAATACAGAAGTACCTTTGCAATAGGCTTGGTTAATGTGTGGAGGTGCTTACACACAGCTTGTGGTCAAATTACACATTGCTTCTCTCCCTCCAAGTGTTCCTTTACAGTCAAATACCATCAGCATAGAGATCACTGGGGCCTTCTTGGCCAAATGTATTTCCTTCCACCTTCTGCTGAGATGGAGAAAATTCTGTTTTGATTAATAGGAATGTGATTAGCTCACCTGTTTTTCCCTTTGCAGTCACACTTGGCAGTTTCTCAGAAAGCCACTGAAATGAGCTTTTCTGAGGCTATAAGTATATATAGACTCATGCCAGAGATGGGACTGGGCAGTTGCCTGAAAATCTGGCACTGTTAAAGCCCACTTGTTTGTTTAAAACTTATATGTATTTAGACTGAGGAGAATGAGCTGAAGTGCTTGATCAAATTCAGTCAGTATGTCTTAACAACACAGCTCTTTGGACTTTACTGCTGATATAAATTGGAGCACTTTAACCCTAAATCAGGTTAAATGTTTATACGTGGGTGAAGTCCAAGGGAAGTGTGCTGGTGGTGGGGCCTGGGGAATACAGCCCAAAGCGCAGAAACTGGCTGTTTTATAACCCATAATAGGGAAATCTTAATCTCAACTGCTGAACCAGGCACGGCTCTTACTGCACAGAGGGCATTTATGGTGAATACCGAGTAGCAAGTCTTGGCACTGGAGAATGTGGATTCTATAGTGTTGTGTCTATGACTGGCAGAAAATACATTTATGCAAAATGATTGCAGGGTACCAGCAGCCAGAACACGGGGTACTAGTTGCCTCACTCATGGGTGCATCAAAGGAAAGAAATGTCTACAAGTGGTGGTGGGGATTGTCTCCTCTCCGTGTTCCCAGAAAACCTTAAGCTCCATTAGTCTTCTGCTGAAATATGTATGACATTCTGCCTTAATAAGGAGAACTAACTATAGGAACTGTGGATTTTTTTCTGCAACTGCTGAGTCAGGAGGGGGTGGAGATGAGAAACTCAGAGTTGTCATTCTGTTCCCATGGGAAAGCAGTTCACAGCTTGGCACAATAGTTACTCTCAGTATCTGTCCTCTGGGAGCTCACTCTATGGTTTAGCAACCCTACCTGCCTTCCCTTAGAAATCAGGATACCTCCCTATTGCTACTTGTTCCTGGGCTGTGATCTATAAACAGATCTCCTGTGCCAGTGAGTAGAGCAACCAGTCTCTACTCAATGCCACGGGTACAGCTCCTGGTAATTTGGAAGAGGTCAAGTGTGGTATACTTGGGGTACTGCATACTGTTTCATGTAACCTTGGTATTCTGTGGGAGATGATGGTCCTTTAAATGGTGGTGCTCCCCATACTGTGCCTCTAGAGTCTGGCTGCCCGGGGAGGGAGCAGTGTTTGCACACTCTGGCTTGTCTCTTTCTATGTAATTATTAAATAAGGCAGTTGGGGTCCCAGCTGTGCTTCTGTGGTTTCTTTTGTGTTTAAGGTTGTCTGTTCTCTATCCAGCCACTGGAGATTTTCACACAGCTCAAAGTGCAGGGGCTGGTGCTTTCAAAGCAGGAGGCTCAATGTCCTTTCAGGTTAGTAAGGGCAGGCTCTGTCAGCAAATCTTTCCGAGATGCTTGTACTTTTTCCCAGGAAGACTTTTTCCTACTTTTGCCTGTGTTTGAGCAAAAGGCGTCACCAAGTGGCAAACAGACTGGGCTCGTACTGCAGGGTTTCAAAGGCAACACTCAGCTAATCATGAATAGCATTCTTGCACTTTTTGGCAATGCTGACAGAAGAGCTTGCAGTAGAGGCTGGGTTAATAGCGCTTTTCTGTGGTTACCAAGTTCTTTTTAATGATAGTGTACTTTGTGGCCCCTGGAATTTCACTCAGAACTCCATGCATGCTTTAGTAGTAAGCAGTAAAGTGGTGCATATTGCAAACTAAGATGTGCTTTGGTAGCCAAAAACCCAAGCCCAAGTGGATGCAAAGATGAAACAAAATGTATTTACCAAGTTTTTATTTACTTTCACCACAAGGATTTTGAATGGAAGCGTGGGTGCTTTTTGGATAAAGAGGCTGTTTTGTGTATTCAAAGTGTAAAAGTTTTTAGTCACACTCTGATTAAGTTGCTGAAATATCAGAAGTTTGCAGTTCCTCCCCTAGCTCTGTAACCATTGAATAGTGGGGAGGATACAGTAGGCAAAAAATATTATTTGAAGGAAATTAATTTCTCTCTGCTCCACCTCTTCCTGTGAGCAAAAGGAGGGGGAAGGCACAATGAAGACATCTGTTCCTTTGAACCCACTCACAGCCTTGCTTAGTAATAAAACTAGGGGAGAGGAGGAGAAGCTGTTGGTGCTTTTCAAGTGTTTGCTAATCGCTTTGAGTACTGAGGGGGTGAGCTTTTATCAAGTTGACCTTCTTAGGGGATATTAAAAAGAACCTGGCACTGACCTCTGCCAGGATTTAAATCCAGAAGATTCAGAATCCCTTTGTGCCCCTTTCAAAGAGGAGGCAAATCTCTGTGGTAGCTCTCCCTTCTGCCTCAGGGTAGGTGCCTCAGCTGTACTGACCCAGATGCTGCACTCTCCTCTCTTGGAGGAGCCCTTCACTGCCTGTGTACCACCATGATCAGGGCTGCAGCAAACTATGTGGGAGTTCTGCAGGAAAACCCCAAAATTATCCTATCCCCTGGACTCAAAGCATGCCCTGTCTCCCATCCACTCTTTGCTCCTGTTATGTGTAGTGCTTAAAATCTTGTGGCTGTAAGCACAGGGCTGCGGGGCCCTCCCCATCCCCTGCTCCTCCTGCCTAATCTCATTGTGCTGCTTAGTCACAGCCAAGACCCTTCTAATGGGTTTAGGTGGCCCTGCTCCTGGCTGGGTGTGTTGTGCTTTATGTCCAGCCTGGAGCCGTTGGTGTAAGTAAGAGGTCAGGTTGCACACATCCACTGCCTTGGAGTCCTCCTGGGCTGTCAGCAGGTGCCTGCATGAAGATTAGGTTTCCCTCTAAGTATCATATCTGGAAACAAAAGCAGTGCAGGAACCAGCATGTTAAAAAATGCCAAGGGGGTGATACATTGATCTCAGACTAATAAAATGTGGCCAACAACCCTTCTATGAGCTCAGCCACAGAAGGCAGGAGCAGATGGTCTCTTAAGGGCTTTCCCAGGCCCTTAAAAGTGTCTTAAGTAATAAACCAATGGTTGGGGCACACACTGGCACCAGTAAGGTTGATGGGGGGCATTCTTCAGTTGTGGATTTCAAATTTCCTGTGTATTATATTACATTCTCCCTTAGCTAGTGAGGAGCTGTCAGATAAATGGCTATCTGGGAGCTGATATAAAGTCTATAAAGCTGGAATTTTTTTTCAGAGTGGGAATGGCTCTGCCTTAAGCAAAGGTAAAAAGAAGGCAGCTGCTAGGGAGAAGAAAGATGGCTTTGTGCAGTGATGCAAGGTGCAAGTTTGCCAAACCCACACAATGGAGGAGAAATAGGGACTTTGTTATCGTGGGTTGCACTGAAGCATGATGATGTGATTTAAAGTTACGGGGTTCTTTAATTTGTGGCTATAAACCGTAGGAACATATTTAATGGAGGTGAGAAAGGGTTAAAGGAGCTGCCCAAATACCTTCCTAAACTGTAATGGGTGACATAAGATGAAGGCAAGAGACAGCACCACAATGTAACAATGCATTTAATGTGGTCTGTGAAGTTGAGCAAGGTAGCAGGGCAAGGCTGTTCCAGGGGCCTGGAGAAAGAATTAGCCAAACAGGAACAGAAGAAAGGCAAGTGAGGCTGGTAAAGCACTAGGCAAGAGCAGAGGTTGGTACTGAATTAATCTTGTGAGCTAAATGGGAGTTTGTGCCAGAATTAATCACTTGAAATATTAAGCAATAGAGACTGGTAAGGTGTTAAACACAGTGTTCCTAATAGGCACAATTGTCCTGCACCCCAGGGACCCTCTGATTGCAGGACTGAAAAAAAAAAATTATCACCAGAAAGAACCCTGTGTTTCTCCACTCAGTGTTTTGATCTCCTTTCTCTCACTTATGGCATGGAGCATCTTGAGGTGATGCAAAGAGCCTTTCAAGACAAATTCACCCTTAGCAACAGGAATAGGTGGGAAAACCCAGCACTCCTACATCACCAAGCTCCAGAGGAGGCAACAAGTGCCTCTAAACAGCAGAAGACTGCTTGATGGCAGCACGAAAGTGTGTAATACCTGCAAGAGCTTACCAAGGGTGAGGAAGACAAAGACAAGGATGTAGTTGATGGGAGACAGCCCTCAAAGATGTCATGTGTGTACTAGTCTGTGGGTGAAGTGAGCAGCTGAGTGGGAGAACGTTGCTTCAAGAAAACCTCCTGAAGCTGGGGATGGAGCTGATCTGTCATTAAATACCTGATAGTACCACAAGCTGATCTGATTATGCAGATGGCTGCTCTAGCAGTATGTTTGCTTAGTTTCAAAAGCAAAGCTATAAGCAGGGACTAGCGGGAAGGAAGGAAGGAAGGAAGGAAAGTAAGTTAAAAGTAATTTCCTTTATAATAAATGCATTAAGGTGGTTAAAGGGTGGCAGATCTCTCAGTAATAAGTGGCAGCACATTTCCTAGGCTGGGTTAGTTTTAACAGATAGAAAACAAGAGCAAAGCAAAGGACAGGTTAGATAAAAAGCAATACTCTGTCTACCCAATGAGCAGGAATTCAGGCTGTTAAACTCTACTGGGGTATCTGAGAAAGGCTGGATCATAGATGCTAATTTCAGGCGCTCTCCTTGTCCTTGAAAAACATCTGGTGTAAGTGTGAACACAAAAATGCAAAACTTAGCCAATTTTTCTCATCCGTCAGAACACTAGATGGTATCAGACTTTACAACTGTATTTAGAGGAGGTTACAACACTTCCTAACAGAGGTTACTGCCCAATTACCCTTATGGGGGTTTTTACACTGCAAGATAGCTTGAATAAATTATTTTATTTTCTTCACTAAAGCAGTGATTTGATTTTCTCCACTAAAGGTGGAGGTCGGTCTCTTCTCCCAGGTAACAAGCAATAGTCCAAGAGGAAATGGCCTCAGGTTACATGAGGGGAGATTTAGATGGGATATTGGAAAAATTTCTTTGCAGAAAGGTTTGTCAAGCATTGCAATAGACTGGCTGGGGAAGTGGTTGAGTCACCATCCCTGAAGGTAATTAAAAGATGTGCATATGTGGTATTTAGAGACATGAGTTAGTGATGGACTTGGCAGTGACACGTTAATGGTTGTACTTGATAATCTTAAAAGTCTTTTTCAATCCAAATGATTCAGTGATTCTATGAACACCAGAAATGCAACCCATACTGAGAGTTTGTCTCAGAATAGGCCAAGCTTGTTCTTTCTTTTTTCTGTCAGTCTCTAGACAGTACTGAGTTGATAGTTGTATTTGTATGCAACACTAGTAAGTATGGACTCTACTGTGTATTGGGACTTAGAGGACACTTGAAAGAAAAGGCTGGAAAGCAGAACCTGTGAAGTATTATTCTCTTTGTCCTTTTGTGAAGTGCTAGCCCTGGGCCTGAAATGTCCTGGATAGAAAAATTGCTACCAATAACCCATGATGCTATTGGCTTCATGGAAATGAAATCTCCATGCAGCACTGCTCTCTCTTCACCCTACCTTTCAAGACAGAGCTTGGTGCAGTTCCATGTGGTGCTGCTGGGAAGTGCAAACAAGGGGTTGCAGTGCCCTGGAAGCCACTGCTTGGCCCACAGATTTCTCTCTAGTTAGGAGCAGAGTCTACCCTTAGGAGCCTGCACACAGATTCCCAGCCAGACCCCTGTCAGATGGCTCCTCAGGAGTGCGAGTAGCTGCTGACCTCCACAAAGCACAAGGTCCCAGCCACTGTGTAGGGAACCATGAAGCTGTCAGACCCCACTTTGTAGGATACTGATGCTCTGTGCTGCCATCCTGGAATCCAGGATGGAAGCAGGCTCTGGGGAGTGTCACCCCACAGGCTGCAAGGATTAATCATTTTCTGGTGTCTTGGGGCAGTACAGTTAGAAGAAACCTTGTGGTCTTTCCTCCTCTACTGAAAGAACCAGACAGCTGGCTTTGCAGGCAGAGTGATGGACTCAGTAGGCAGTTGCTTCTTCTCTGAGGTGGTTGTAGCTCTAGTCTGACTGATACATGTCAGCAGGGTGGCATGGACAGAGAAAGGGGTTTTGGCTAACAAATCCCCATATCTTCCCTTTCATTCTGACAGCATTCTTCTTGTACAGCTCTTCTTACTAATCTCTCATATATCAGCTTTAATTTAGCAATGCACAAGCCAGACAGAGTTTGTCAGTTCTTTCCCCTGGAGCAGAGTTTGTTAGCCAGCAGTGCCAGGAGGGATGTGTGTGCCCTGGTGCCCTTTCTCTTTGCCCCAGTCTCTGTTATGCAGTGATTTGTCTGGACTGATAATACTCATACCACTTACTGAAGCAGTCTGCCCAAACCTGTCATTGCCTGGTAGAGAAGGTTTTTTCCTGATCATGAGGCCTGGGCTGGAATATAATCTTTCTCTTCCTTGTAAAGCAGCCATACAGCAGCCCAAACTGTTGAGATACTTCTTTAGGGAGGAAACAGCTTAAAATAATGAAATGATCCATGGCATTTGCTACTGCAATCTAGGAGAAGTCTCCTCCTAGATGTTAAACTCCTTTTCCCTCTGATGGGAATGATAATGGGGTGAAAAGGATGATATAGTATGAATTTTTGTTGTCTTCCGTGCTGCAGAAGAGTTACAGGCACCAATAAACTTAGCAGGTGGCCACCAAAATGCAAGCATTTCCCTTGACCCGTAGTTGCAGCACAGAGCTTGTTGCCCCATGACACATGAAGGCTAAAATACAAATGAGTTTAAAAGGAGCTGTGCAAATTCATAGAGAATTTGTCTGCCAGTGACTATTTAACATTTACAAGTCTTCATGCAGAAACCTCGAAGCCATGCACTGCTGAAAGCTGGGGGAGCTTGTGCCAGAGGCATTGCTGTAGGCTACTCTACCCTTTCACACTTTTCCCTGCAGTTTCTAGTCCTGGTCTCTGTCAGGCAGTCCATGGTTGAGGAATTGACCTAGGATTGTTTTTCTAGTGTTGTGGAACACTGACTTTTGCTTTACCACGATCTCTCTCCCACCCACTTGTCACAGGCATCCCAGTCAGAGCCTGCTTGTGTGAGGCGTCGCCCTCATGAGCTCTGGAGCCACAAGTTCCCTTTTCACACAAGTAGGGCAGCTGCTCCAGTGTGGGTGAGAGAGGAAAAGTGGACACAAGTATCATGAGCAATAAAGGTGTTTAAAAATAAATGGCAGAGCAGTTCAGTTGTGCAGATAGATCAACTCTTTGACTCTTTTCACCTGTGTGAGCTTCTTTGGTGTGCCCGCCGTTGTATTTTGCAGCTCAATATGTTCTTTTTTTCATTTGTTGAGCCCTTGTCTCTGACACTTTGACTACAAGGATCTCCAAGTATGTTAAAGAGATAAATGTTGAAGAGATAAATGCATATTTTCTGGCATCTTAACTATCCTCACTCATAGCAGTGGAATTTAAAGTATATTATCCAACCCCCTTTTCAGACCCTCTGTTTCAAGGGGTTTGGATATGAAACTCAAGAGTTCTGCTGCTGGGAAAGTGATGCTGCTGCTTGTTTAACTAGTGTCTGGATGGGTGATTTGTACACCACAGATCCTTCTCTCTGGGACCAGCTAGGAACATGCTCTGTAGCAGACTGTGGGTCACAGGCTTTCTTAAGGATTTTAATCCAGAACATGTAATTAACAAAGATTGTTTTGTTGGAACAAACATTATGACCAAACGTAAACAGCTCTTATTTGAGGGCCTGATTGGTTGTGTGTCTCTCTACCTTCCTTCTTCTACCCACTATCCTCTCTGCTAATTGCTTTTCATCAAATTTATCTGATATTTCTTAGTAGACAGGAATATCGTCAGCCTTTCATTAAATCTCTGTTGAGATGACTTTTTCCTAGGTGGGGATTCAGGCTCTGGTGTCTTTTATGCAAAACTTCAGGGTGGAAAGAGACTTCCCATGTTGGAAATGCTGTGCTGTTGACCTGTATCTGCTGCAGTTGGATACCTTTTGGCCAGGATTGTTAGGAAGAGGCATCCTGACAATGTTCAGTGTTGCTTTTTTCCTCATACCAAACTCTTCACACACACACACATATTCACACACACACACTAATGTTGCTGTGTTTCTATTCCAGTTTTATTTCTGATGCATGCACCTCTTTTTCCCAGCTCTTACTCTGCCTCTGTCACCTTAGCACCCACCATGGGGCTTCGAGTGAGACTTTTAAACCCACACTGGGTCAGCTTCTTCAACTCCAACAGCAGGTTAGACAGATGGCTGGGTTGATTTTTAAGGCCATACATATGTGTTAGGTTTCCTTACTGTGTTTCTAAGACTTTAGAAGCCTATGTGTGCTCGAAGATCATACAACATTAGTTTCTATGATACAAAAATTTGCGACTTAAAGCTCTTTAAGAATAACTGTTGTATTCCTTTAGGACTACTTGCATGTTTCATCTAAACCCTCTTCTCAAAACAGCACCTTAAAATGTGACTCTGTTCTCAAAAGCTGCATGCATAGCCTTTCTGGCATATGCAAAAGAGGTGCTGTTGGTTTTACCTTAGCTTTATTCCTTAACTGGTCATGAGTTCATATATTTATTCCTGTTTATTTTATTATTTGCAATGCCCAGCTCTGTAACCTCATTGCTTACTCCATTCTGTAATCAGTTCTTCACATCTGCTAGGAAAGAAAATAAGCCCATGCAGTTTGCATTACAAATCACTGCATGCTGGTGTATCTCGGCATTGACTGTGTAGCTGTTCTGCACTTTCATGTCTTGTGAAAGCTCACTGAGTAAATGTTTTATAGGATCCAATCCAGTCCCCACTTTGTGGAAAAAAATCTTATTGGTTTCAGTGGTATATGGATCAGTCTTCTAATCCTATGAAGGAATGTAGCTATATTCTTCTGTGGATTTTAGCATGACTGTATGCTGAATGCCATAATGACTGCTGCAATACTAGCCTGCATATTTTCCATTGGGGTGTGAAATCATCTTGATGTTTGGAACTGCTCAGATATTTTTCTAAACCATTGCTTATCTCTGCATGGGAGCAGCGTGCTGTAATAGCCTTAGGACTGACTGAATATTGCATGCTACTGGACTGTGAGTTCTCCCTTAATCCAGGGGATTCCTACAGTCTTTGTGAAAACAAGCATAGGGAAAGGGGAGGAGGATGTGAGAAAGATTTTAAAAGGAATTTGTAATGAACCTTTGCAGACTAACTATTAGGTATTACAGGTCTGTTACTGTGGTTTTCTGTATAAACTGACTGATGTCTTGCTTTGAAGCCATGCTGTAGATTTCCATCATGTTTTTAATCTTTGTAGCACTATTGAAGCATATCTAAATGCTACCAAAAAATTTTCACTAACTTATAATCTGTGCAGTCTCTGACAATGTTTCAATATAATAGTAAAATATTTCTGGCAGGTGTGCTGCATATACACAGCGATTTAGAAAAGCGTTTAAAAATAATTTTTGTGTGTTACTAACATCTCCTGTATCAAGACTCAAAGCAGAATTCTGTGTGGTGGGTTTTCTTTCTTTATGCTGTCGGGTTTAACTTGCTGCACTGGATTCATTGGGAAGAGTTCATCAGAAACAGGCTACTTTCCCTGCTTCTGCACTGAGCTTGTTGCTTTCATGAAGCACCAAAATAGTGATTCCAGATACTAACGTCACATCTACAAAGAACAATCCTTATAAAACCAAGACAGTGCAACTTCCCCTTCCCTTTCCTCTGGATATATAGCTTTGCTTTTTCTACCTGGTTAATTTTTAACCTTATTTAGTTTTCCTTAGAACTGACAACTCTTGCTACTGATATACCATTTCTGTGAAACAACTTTTCAAATCATTTTCTTCACGTGGCAGAGTGGATGCATGTCCCTTTAGGGTGGTGAAGGGCACAAGCTGCAGTGTGCTGGTTGCCTTGTTTTGGTTCCTGTTTCAGAGAGGTGTTTTGTTGTAGTGTCGCATTTCTGCAGACCACTTGTCAGTCTTCTGGTATCCTTTTGCATGGCAGTGGGAGAGCTGAATGACACTGGTTTAAACAGATTGTGAGGATCAGCTGCAATGGCTGAATGGGGCTGCTGAAGCCCTTGGCTGAAAATTTGGTACCCTGAAGTCTTAGTGACCTTGTGCAGCACTACAATTGCTTTTCAGAAGGGGACATCCTTTGACTTTATCCCATGGTGACAAAGAGCTCTTTTCAGGAGCTCATCCCCAAACACTGATAGCATCAGGACAAGATGTATCAATAGTGTCCCCTGAGGCCTGACTGGCAGGTGAGAGCAGACCTTCCTAAAGCAATTCCTGCTTTTCCTGTCTTTTATTGCTCTGAGTGACCTACCTATGCAGCAATGGCAATGAGCTGTAGAGCCCTGACATCCATCCTCTGTATGGATGTGGAAATAGCAGCTTCCTAGGCCACCGATGGTGACAGCCTGGGGAGAATTGTCTTGGCATAAGGAGTGCAGAAGTGCTTCACTCGCTTTTGGTGCCAGATGTCTGCTTATTTCTGGCTACTGGAGTAATGCCAGCTCTGGGGTGGGTGTGGAAAAAGGGATTTGGGCAGTTAAATGCGGGAAGGGGAAGAGAGGTCAGGCCTGGCTGCTCCTCAGTGCCTTACAGGATCTTCTTACAGCAGAAGCCTTAAGGGGCTGAGTGTGTTGCTGTAACACCCATGGGCAACACCCTATGATCTGTCCCCAGACTCACTCCTAACTACTCTCCTTTTTTAATATCCATGTGAAATATGTGGGGTCTGGGCTCACACATGCTTGGCACGAACAGAACCAGAAACGTGCCATGGGAATCACGCTCATCCTGAGAAGTCTAGCCAGGAGCACAATTGAATCAAGTCAGATATGGATCACAGGGTCAGGATAACGATTAGTCCTGCCCTTCCCCCTAGTTGTAATTAGCTGTGGTGATGTCACCCTCTGTTCTGACTTCTCTCTGGCATTAATTACAGAGCTGCAAATTTCCTGCCTTTCCCTTTTAATCGCTCTCTGGGAAACTCAGAGTTTACACTCTGTTTAATGTCTGCCAGCAAACTTCCTTATGACATGCTACAGGGCCTAACCTCTGGCTTATAGCATTGCCTGGAAATGGGCTTGGTTGGGGTGCTTGCTCAGATGCCTTTCTGAATGTGAACACTTCTGGTTACGAATGATCCCTCTGCTTCTCTTGAGATTGCATCCTTTCATCCCATTTCATTTCAGATTCAATCTTGAGGAGCAAAAAGTGTTTAAAACCTGCAGTGAAGTTAACCCTCCCTTTAAGAGAATTCTGTCCCCCACTAGGGGAGCCTGTTTCTGTTGGAGATGTCACCTCTGCTAGTGAGAAAGGATGCTGGAAGCCTGAACTGGTGCAGTTCTGTATGGTTTGAGTGGCCTGCGATCTTTCCCAGTCCTGTGAGGACCCTACGGTCCTTGTCTTAAACTCTACCTGCTTCAGGAGCTGTGGCTTGAACCTAGCCAGTAGTAGCTTGTAGTCTGTCACCTATGAACCCTCTATGCAGCCTCTAATCACTAGGGTCAAATGGAAAGGGTAAGAGAGTAGGGATACAGGAAGGGGATAATAGTGATTGTACTGAGAGTTGTCAGAGGAGAGAAGGAGGAGCTGTTGAGTGCAAGTGAGATCCTGGGGGCCAGGAATGTGTCAGCATGAACTGGCTGGATCCCCACCAGTTCAGAGTGAGCTGTCCTGGTTTAGTGCTGAAGCTCCAGATTCAGTCTGTGAACCCCTGAGCCAGGCCGGTGCTGAGAGAAGGAAATGAACTTGTCTCCTCTGTTGGGGTGCTCCTCTTGCATGTGGGTATGCAGGGCTGCTTGTACCTCCAAGCAGGCTCCCCAGGCAGCTTCTGATGTGCAGTGTGAGGAACCAAGGTTCTGCACTAATACTCATCCATTTAGAGAAGATTGTAAAAATACTGTCCAGATCTTGTTCTGAGGAAGCTAAATCCAGAGCATCCATACCCCTGATCTTCATACTTGTTTTGCAGCCATTTATTTTCCTGGATGACTTCTCAGACTTCTGCATTTAGCTCTGTATAGATATCAGCAAGGTGGCCTCCTGGCTTCTTCAGTCAAGCATCTCCCAGTCAATCCTCCTTTTATTTTGGGTGCCTCTCTCCTTTCAAGTGGGGTGCGTCTATGACAATGGATCCATCATTAACATGAGGGGGAACATATCCCATAATCAGGAACCTTCTGTCTAGAGAGAAGTGTTTATTATACACAACTTGTTAGGGAGTGTCAATCAACTAGGCTCCCTTTGTTACTCCATAATGCATCATTAATGATGGCTGCTGCTGTGCATTTAATTTCATTGCACACAGGGGCCTTGTCTCTGTCTCCTCACCCCCTTCCCCCTCTTTAGAATCACCAGCACAGAAGAAATTAATAAATCGATCCAGGGAAGGAAAACTACAGACTTGCTATGGGCTATCTTTGGTGTCCTTGCTCTCACTGTGTTGTACCTTACTCCTGGAGAAATCTTTTGGATGTCAGTAGAGCTGTTTTGGGTTTACTACTTGCTCTGCATCCTGAGAAGGGGGATTGGTGCCTGCCCACACACATATGTGAGCATGGGCAACTGGCCATGTAAAGAAAGGCCAGCGGGATCTCACCAAAATGATCTGTTGAGTCCTGGGGGTGCATATGTCACATCCTTTTCAGATCTTCATTTCTACCCCACCCTGCTGGATCTTTGAGCCTTAAGAACATGCTGATGCTTTGCTGATTGACATCTTGCTCATTCAGACCAACTCAAGTAACTTTAAAGAAAAAGAATGTTCAGCTGCTCCAGGGCTTGTGAAAGGTCGATGGGAGAAACAAGCTTACTGGAGGCTACATATTCGCAAGAAAGTCAGTGCCTCCCCTGGAATTTTTAGGAAACCACAAAGAGTTAAAGAAAAACAACCTGGAAAATCCCCAGTTTAGAGTGATAAGAGAAAATGCTAGTTATAGTGTATTTGTTTGTTAAATAAACCTAACTATGTGGTTTGGGACCAGCCTGTTGGAAGCCCTGAAGCTGATTTTCTCCTACTGTCAAAGTTTGCAAGCCTTCATCTGCAGCTGACATTCAACATGCCAGTGATGGCTAGGATAATTCTGCCTTCTGGCTGGAGTCTGCTAATTGGTTTTGGTTGATCTCCCTGTCTCATTTCTTTCTGAGTATCTAGGGCTTTTTTTTTTTGAGCAGAGGGGGCCAAGTCCTGATGTGAACTGTGGATGTCAAACTCTCTGGTTTTGTTGCACTTTCCAGGATTAGAAATTACTTGGATTGTCTGGGTCCTTTCTTGCTCTGTTGAAAATCCAGTCCTGTTTTGTGGTCCTGAACCAGCTGCCTGGTGTCTATCTTGGCACCCAGTCTTACCAAAGTCCTTATGTGGTGCTGCCTGCTCATTTATGTCACTTAGGTACACAAGACACTGATGTTTGTTCATGTGGAAGCAGTGGTTTGTGTGGTCATTCTGGCATGAAAGCAAGGAGTGGATTGCATTGAGGGTAAGGCATTTTCACAAATATTTCTGCCCATTCTCCTGGGTTTTTCCAAAGGAGGTCCACTCCTTGTCCTGATACCTGTTCTGCAGAAAGATCTGTAGCTACTTCCCATCAGTCCTGAGGACACTGCATAGCAATTGGAGGAGGGGGAAATCCAGTCAACTTCAGATGGACTTCTTTAATTCTCTCTCCCCACATCCTTGGCTCCAGGCCATAGTCTTTTGGGATTTCCCTTTGGCAAACAGCTTTGGCAGAGTGCTCCGGGCTGGGTTCCAGCTTGTTCGCCTTTGTCCTGGGTGTGTTGGGGCAGCCAAGCCTGGCTGTGGGTTTCCGGTATTGTCGGATGGGATCCCACTCCTGTCCGTCTGCATGGGAATGACCTCTCCCCTGTGTAAAAGCAAGGGAAGAGGAAGCTACACTCGTGTCCTCTGCTGGTTACCAAGAGGGAAAAGCTTACCTGTGCTGCCCTTGGCCAACAGTTTGGCCTTTAAGTCAAGAGCATTCCCCTATGGAAGGCAGAAGGTCTTGAGTGGAGCTGTTTTAAACACCTGATAAGCAGAACTGTTGCAAAAACCTTTGATCATTTTTCATCTGAAGGGAGTAACTTACAAAACTGCAATGCCTCAATTTTCCATTGTAAAGGAAAAATAACAAGATTTGATGTTTCTTTTCTGGAACAGAGCACTTGAAGTTTTTGAAATGTTTTGCATATTTTCTATTTGTTGTTCCTGTACCCTTATGTCTGAAATATTTTTAGATTCTTCCTCTTGTGAATAATTTCAGAGGTTTTATGTCCTTTGTTTTAACTCCAAAGGAAGTAAAATTTTAGAATGTTTAAATTTTAGTCATAATGGATTTCTGTCTTCTGTACTACTCTGTGGATTTGTTTGATATTTAGCAAACAGAGAGTTCAGTACAGAGGAGGATAAATTTTACCTTTTGTTTCCAAATTTTTTCTAAGACCTGCTGTTTCACTGGAGTCACAATTCTGGAGTTGCTGTTTCCACTCTAAGGTTACTTTCTCCCTCTACTCAGCACTAATTCTAGGGGCTACCAATGGACCAAATGATCTTTGGTGCTGGGCTGTGAACCTGTTTTCCCAGGATAAGAACATACCACTTTGGTTAAAGGAAGTCACCATGCATTCAACATGGTGCTGAGGCATAAAGTGCCTCTCAGTGTGATAACTGGTAGAGTTTATACAAATTGACAGAGATCCTAAATGCACATTAGTGGGAGGAAAGTGTGAAGATGTAGTGATCAGTCTTTCCTGAAAAAAAAAAAAAAGAAATTGGGGACTTAAAATTTTACTGTACTCTTTAGTAGTTTGACCCTGTTGGTTGAATTCAGATTTCAATCAATGTGTTAAGTAAAAAGGATTTACCAATTTACCTGCTAATTCTGCTCTTTTAGTGGAAGGTTCTTCAGAGAAGACCTGGTGCTGAATTTCATCTCTAGACAAACTACATGAGAAGCTTAACTGTCTAGGTCTTTGTGATGGTAGGAGATTGAGCAAAAACTTGGTATGAGAATAAAACACTCTCAACTTCACATTCTGAGTTCTTTGCTGAATTTTGTTCCTTTACATGCAATGCACTTTCAGGCTTGTTTTATCTTGAGGATGGAACTATAAACCTGGGTACTTCCCCCCTCATTCATGGCCAGCGTAGAGCAAATAATTAATTATGGAGTCTTAAATCACTGCTTGAAGCTGTAACAGCAGATCATCATTCCCTTTAAATGCCTCTGGCACAAGCTCACTATCTCTGATTTTCGTGTCTCACCAGTTGCTATTTTTACATGTTTTGTATGGAAGAGCCTGCACCAAATAAAGCTCTGTGTTGTAGTAAGTGCTTGAAGACCTTAAAATGGCTCCCACTCTGTTGCGTGCCTTATATCCTGAATCCCAGCTAAGCTTTTTTCCCATGCCAGGAAATGTCTCCCACCTTCCAAACTCCTCTTGAGAGATGAAAGATTAGCTTTATGCTGTCAGGAGCTGTCATTTCAGGCAATTAGAAATAGAGCAGCTGACACCCGGTAGTTTTGCAAATATCTCGCTTTCCTGCAACTGCTTCATTTCTGGCTGGTTTTGAAGATGGCATGCAGGGTAACCCTTCCTTATTACCCACATGCAGTCTTTGTTCCTGGCTGCTATTCTCTGCCTGCTTTTTCACTGTTGGTGAAGTTATTGGTAGCTAGTAAGGCCGCTGTGAGATAGCTTTATTTGAGGTGTAAGAGGGGTGGAAGTGGCAGATTTCTCCCTCTTAGTTAACCCAGCCTCTGAAGAAAGAAACAGAGAAGATAGAAATTGTTATTGCTGAAGGCAGAGGCAAATAAAAAAGGAGCTTTTATTGCTCTAGAGACCTGTCCTCTACTAGGACGGAGGAAACATGCAGCAGGAGCTAGAGAACTGCATCCATAGAGTGAAACTCTTTGCATGCCCTTCGGCTACATCTTTCATTAAGAAGCGCCTGCCAGCCCTCTGCTGAGCATGGATCTCGACCCACCTGTCTGGTCTTGTGCTCTCTCTGCATAGAGGCTTCTGCTTTCATCTGTTTCTAGGTTAAATATTGCCACCTGAAATATGCAGTTCCCAGAGGAGACTCAGTCAATGTTAGTGAAAGGCTAGGATCTGTTTCTTTGCATTTTGGGTTGAATATAAAATCAGTGTAGGAGAGTGTGGGGGAGGCTGAGCCATGGCACTAGGAGGAGCACAGCACTCTTTGGTGACCTCTGCATTGCCTCCAGAGCATCCTTTTTGTATGTAAAATTATGAACTCTGGGACTCGGTTATGCTGCCAACTTCATTTTGGTTTTCTCCTCTGCCTCTGAGGCTGTATTTTAGCTGAAGCAGAGCTAGCAGGCAGTTACCCTGAGAGCTCTACCTTGGAGACGTGCTACCCTAGATAATAACATAGTTTTTACCAAACTGTTGTTTGAAAGAAGTCTCCTTGACAACTAAGTTTCTTGGCAGGGATTTGTTATCTCTGGATGGAAGCTAAACAGAACCTGGAAGGTAACCAAATGCCAGGAGCTGGCCTGTCTGCTATGTCTGACATCTTCAATGGCAGAGGCAGAGGGGGGTCTGGCCACATCCAGAAATAGTGAGGAAATGAGGCTTTGGGCTCCCTGTGTGCATGTAGATGGGGCAGGGCAAGGAAAAATGAGTGGTCTCAGGGAGCATTGCATTCAAACCCTTGTCTTGTCACAGGCTGTGAGCCCCTGAGGGAAGCCTTTGTGAGGGGTCTGAAGGGTGGAAGGTTCTGGGCTCTGGTGCTGAGCTGCTGTGCCCCTGATGCATCAGATGAGTGCTGAAAAAGGCCAGGACTTGGACAGATGGAGTAACAGAGATTGGAGGCGGGGGAGCCTGGCCTTGTGCCAGCCTGTGGAGTGGGGGGGGGCAGATCACAGAAGAGGAGCTGGAGGGGGGGGTCACAGGAGGATAATCCTCAGGCAGCATGAAGGCTGCAGCTGTTGGTGTTAGAGCATGGCATTGCAGAGGTTTTCTGCTGCTGTGCTGTGGGTATCTGCAGAAGTCTGCCAGCCCTGAGAGCTGGGTGAAGTGGGGTGCTGACAGGCTTGTGCCCTTCCTTTGGTCAGTGTCCCAGGGAATGTTCTGGGACATTCAGCTGAAGGTGGAGGAGCCTGGAGGTGTGCAGAGCCCTGGGCAGAGCCTCACCTCGCCTGGCATGTCTGGGGCTGTGAGAGCTATGGCAGTAGCTGGAAGGGAAGGCAGGAGCTGGCATTTGGATATGCTGGTGTGTGTTGTGTTAGAATAACTGCTGAACTCAGCTTGAATTTCTGTCCCTCTTTGCTCCAAGTCACAGTACTCTGCCCTGTCAGAATGCTCCTTCCAGGTGCCCCATTGTGGCAAGTGGGGCACTCTGGTGGGAAGGATTAACTCAGACTGAGCAGGGAAGCAAGTGAGGAACCCAGCAGTAAAGCTGGTGAGCAAGTGAGGGCTCTTTAGGCTCCTGGAAGCCGCTTGCTACTGTCCCTGGCAGAGGCACCCAAATTGTGCTGCACTGCAGGACCTGGCAGGAAGGCAGTGGAGTAAAGCCTTTCTTCCCTGCTCACTGTGGCGTTTCTAACTTTTCTGGTACAAGTGTACATTGCTGCTGTTTTGCTTTGAGTCTGAAGAGAGTTTGGCTGCATGGAAGAACTGTGAAGGGGATGATAGAAAATCCATCAGAGTTTTTGATGTGAAAGTGGGCACCTAGAAGATCACAGCAAGGCAAGGACCATTAGGTGCTGAGTAAAGATGCACTGCATTCCTGCACTCCACAGAAGGAAGGTCTCTGTCTTGGAAAGAATATACCTTTATCCTTGCCATCTCTAGGGCTGCAGGCAGATCCCTTTTTGGAGAGTTTTTCTGGGACATCACTGTCCCAGGGAATAATACACGAGATCCTTCTGTCCCTTTCCTAGCAGTGCCATCTCTCCACATCTCTATATGAGACCCAGTGTGTTTTACTTTGCTGTTCTTTTATTCAATAAATTTATAGAGAGACCTGATGCCAGACATCCAAAGGGAACCTCAGAGAGAAGAGCAGTGAGCTGGTTTGCTAAACTTGAGGCACTCAGAAGCTGAGTTGGACTCTAAAATGAAAAGCTCTTGGTGTATTTTTATTTCTGCTCTGTTTTCTTCAGCTTTTTAGGTGAGCCTCATCTCCTTCATGGTATTTTTGGTTATTTGCAGCTGTGATGGGTAGGAATTGCTCATATCTTTTCATAAATTGAAGCTGAGACTTTTGTCCCATCTTAAGACTCTAGAAGCTGGGGTCTTCAGAAAAAGACAGAAGACAGGTAAGAAAGAATTGTTTATATGGCCAAATGCTGAATATTGAACACTTGTCAGGCACTTCCAGCACATCTTTGCTGAAGGCCTGGACCTTAATGCAATGCAAACACTTGTCTGTGGCTCAGGATTTGGAGGTTTTGAGAAGAACGGGTCTGTAGGTGTCAGGTTGGTACATGGAGGTGATGGATGAGAATGGATCTTGTGTGTCATAGCCAAAAATGGTTTGTAACAGAACATAACAGTTATTTCTGTCCAGCTGGCAGGGGCTATTGAGAACTTCTGTCTCAAAAGTGCAGATAGGTTTCCATTTTCCTCCCTCTGTTCACTGGGAAGTTTGAGATCTGGCTCTGGCAGCAATTTAGTGCGAAAGCTGCCTAAGCCCAGCCCCAGCCCTGCTTGTTCTCATTCTGCAACTTAGGATGTGCTGGAGCAGGCACATCAAATAGTTACAAAGGGTGTGAATAAGCCCTGGGAAAGAGCAAGCAGGCAGCTTGGTTTATATTTCCTTCCCTGTGTTTGTGTGAGTCACAGAGCTGGCGGCAGTCCTGCTTTCCCCTCGCAGAGAGCAGAAATAAGTGCATAAGAGCCCCACACTAATTTGCTGAAAATAGCCAAAAGCCAGGCTCTTAAGATACTCAAAAGAGATTGCAACTCCTCAGTTTATTGATTCTTTTTCTCCCTGCTTCAAGTTAACAGCTTTTAAAAGACAGTAAAATTGGAAAAGCATGAATGCTGCTGGCACTGTGTGGCTGTGTGTCCCAGCCCATGCCTGGTTGGTGTGTGTGTGACCTTGCAGGGTGACCACAGGGCAGTCAGTGGAGTGGTGTGTGGAGATACACATTTGAAGGAACAGAGAAGAGGTAAAAAATGTCTTCCCCTGTTACCTTGGAGGCTGCTGGCATGCCATGGCTGGCTCTCCACCATCACACACCAACTCTGCCCTGAGCAGTCAGGGGCCAAGGGGGTTTACACTAGAGCTGGTGCAAGCCTCTAGCAGTTGGGTCATTCCCCTGCCATTCTCCAGTGCAGGGGGCAAAATACCAGCTGAGTGCCTTGCAATGGTGCCAACTCATAATTGCATTTTTTTTGTGTGTTTTTAAACAAGAGTGGTTTTAAATTTTATGCTGTCATTAAAACTCCAGCTTCTGAGCCAGTAGATGATGCTGTGAGAATCCCAGCTTTGTTTCTGAGCAGGGGAAGGAAGTCAAGAAGGGAGTCTGGCAGCTTGTAGCTTGGGAGCAAGTAATGGACCCCATGTTGCTTCCGTGTTTCCATGGGCCAAGTCCGTGTCCCAGGTTTTGAACATAAGGGTTGGCAGAGAAGCCTCTGATCTAGCTGACTTGTTGGGAAAAGCAGGAAAGGTGCTTCAACTTGCAAGGGACACAAGGCTTGCGTGATGGTCACGTATTCAGGTGAGCTCAGCTGAGCAGAAGGGGAAATAGGTGAGAGAGGCTGCTCTCACTTGAGCCACTGGTGTGGGGAGTGCAGCTGTCGTTTGGGCCTCACCAAACCAGGGCTGTTTATGTGCTGAGCATCTCAAGCAGGCAAGAGAACCATCCATCTCCCAGCATTCGTCCTTCATGCAATCAAGCAATTGCTCTTTAGCAATCCAGGTTCCCCCAAAGCCCAATGCTGCGTTTCCTCCCTGCCTTAAGTGGCCTTTGCTTTACATGTTTCCACATTTGTTTTTTCTGTTACACAAACTCTGGTTTCAGGCCTCTGAGCAGAAGTACTCTGGGCTTTCAAAAGCATGACTCTGAATTGCAGACTCTCTGCCTCCTCTCTGCTGCATGCCCAGCTCATCTTACTCTTGGCAGAGTGAGCAACAAAATCAAGGAGCTCTAGTGAGTGTTGCTGTTCAGTGCTTAAAACCCGGATGTGTCTGCCACAATTTTGCTTTAAACCCAGACCACATTCTATTGGATTCAATAATTATTCCTCATGGAATCTGCAAGCTTTGTAACCATGTGAGGGCTCTGTTTGCTACTTCATTCACTTTTCCTGCTTCCTCTGCTATTTTCTGGATGTGCTCCAGGTCCTCAGGACCTTTGTCGTTCCTGCTACCCTGACTTCCCAAAGGAGAGGATTTCCTCCCGTGGTCTTTAAACGAGCCCTCCACCCAGCCCCCTTGCAACAAGAGATCTGCCCCTCACAGTGACTGCTGGGGCTGGGCAGACATGCCCTACGCACCATCCCTTTCAAGTGGAGTGGAATAGGAAAATGAGTATGAAGATTTAGAGTTATCCATCCACCTCCCTGTTATCCAGACTCCTGACTGAAGATGGGTTATGGGAGGAACAAGAACATGACAGGACATTCTGCATCCTGCCCTGGAGCATCAGTGTGCTGTCTGGGAATTATGTTTCAATACTTGGAAATCAATTCTGGAGCTTGAAATGGGCTTGCTGGTGGGTTGTATCCCAGCAGTATCTCCTGTAACAGTGTCTGAGCAGTGCTCGTAGGGTGGGGAGTGTTCTGGAGTAGAGAAATATGTGTTTGTGTCATCCATTAAGGTTTGTGCTGCCTTACAGCTACTGTGTGGGTGTGACAATAGCTATTTAAATGCAGCTTCAGAGGTGTCTGTAGGAGATATCCAGCCCCCCTGGGAGCTGATGCTGTTGCTGGGCACGGTGCTGTAGTGCATGCAGTGGCAGCGTTACTAACACAGTGCTTGTGGTAGCTAGTTTGCTATTTCTGCAAACTCAAAGGATGCTTGGTTTTGTTCCTTTGATGCTCCCTCATGCCAGCTGTGTTATACATTGCCAGATGTTCATAACTGTCTGTTAGGGCAAACACATCTGAGGCTGCATTGAATGCACCCACTTCCCACTCTTTGTTCCTTTGCTGGTCCATAACTCAGCTGACACATGGGAAGTTTGTTGGATTTTGGTACTACAGGTGGAGTCATGCTGTAACCTCCTACCTCTTCTGCAGCTCACAGCACATCTACATTGTTCACAGAAGAGGGTCTGTATCTTGAATCTCTGAGGAGTCACACTGACAAAATAGGCATAAAATTTTCTTGACTAAGATGCTTTTTTTGGTTTCCTTTCTCTCTGCTATTTAGGTGCATTTTAAATTTATTTAGTTCACAAATTTTATACATGCAGACATGACCTTACAAGAACACTGGTTTTGTTGTTTCTTTCTTAATGCTTTCTCCTCCTCCTCCATCTCTGGGTGGACTCTCCATTTATTGCCTTGAAGCAGTTCCAAAACTCCAGTTCTGCTCTTCAAATACACGTGTGTATGTGCATTCCTAGATGATCCCCTTTGCATTTAATTTTGAATGCTTCTAGATTACTTTTGTTGTATTCACTCTGTTCTGAGGATGAAGATAAAACAGGGAAACTGATTAGTTAGATGTTGGTTTCACCTTTAGTTTGACTCTGGAGGGCTCTGTCCTTAAAGCAAAGTCCCTGCTTCCAATTTACACAGGAACAGCTCCTGTGCAGGCGTGTGCTTGCTGTGAGTTTGCTTGCTTTTCAATGAAGAAATAGGAAATCTAAATTTTGAACTAAATTTACCTGCAATGACTCATCCAGAGCACTGCTATTTTCATAACTTAGCAAAATACGTAAGCAATAAATTCTTGACAGTGCTTCTATAAACAGCAATTGTTCTGCTTTGAAGCTGTGATGCTCAATGCCTGCTGAGTTGTGCTGCTGTGCAAAGTGGCATAAATACTCCAAGAGAAACAAACAACACAAAAGGAGCCCTGTACAGATGGCTTGGACAAAATGCTGGCCTTTCCCTTCAGTCGTCACAAGCTGGAAATCTGGCATTAAATAGGATTTGTAGACAGGTTTGGTGTCTATCTTCTGGCTTATCCCCTCTTAAAGATGTGTCTCTTGTACGTTGTTTTCTACCAGAGAACTTCTGGCATACACCAGATGCAGCAAATGTGGGTTGGTAGCTGGTAGCCTGGCGCCGGAGGTCTCCTTCCTCTCTCACCAATAATTGTGTCAGAGCTGGCTTCCTCTTCACTGTAAACCCTAGCAGGTGGCGGGGAAAGATGTTTGTGTGCCTGCATGAGGCTCTTTCCCCGCAGCAGCGGGAAAGCATTCCCGTTAATTCCTGCCGGGATCCGGGTCTCCCTGCGCTCCCTGATCCCGGTGCACTCCTGTCATCTGCTGGCGGAACAGAGCACTGCACGCACCAGTTTTCCGGGAGTTTTCGCAGCTGTGGGATCTCCTACAGGGAAGGACAATGACCGTGCCCATAGCAAGGCGGAATGTTTCCTCTCTTCGTGTTAAGGTGACTGAGTAACCGACAGTAAAGTTTGAAGTAAGATTTGAAGCTCGATATGATGATCTAAAGGACCAGCAGCAAAACAGAATGTGGGAAAGCACAGAGATGATTTAGCAGCACCGTGATTTCATAAGACATCTTTCTGGGAAGGGGTAAAATGCTGCTTCTTCCTCAACCACAAAGTTCTGTGGAATATTTCTTGCTTAGTTGCTGACTGTTCACAATGTAATTTGGGGGAGGAAGCTGTGGTTTAGCAACCAATTTTAATTTACAGGGTCCTCCTAGTGGTGCCCCTGTCTATAGGCAGAGGATGCCAGTGACACGTCTGAGCACAAGCAAATGTTGTCTTTTTGGGAATCAGCACACTTCTGCCCTCCTCTGAGCTATGCCTGTAGATAAACCTGGCTGATGTCTGAGCTTAGCAAGGAAATGCCTCAAATCCCATTCAGCATGACACCTTCCATCCCTGGTGGGGACAGAAATCTGAAAGGTCTTTCTGCACTCTTCCCAGTGGGTTGTTTGTGAGCCAGGGAGAGCAGAGGAACATATATTTGGGTAGAAGAGCTCTTGGCCCAGCTGGAATACAAGGCAGGTCTACGTGGGCACAAGCAGAATAACCCCAGCCAGCCTCTTCCTCAAGTGCAACTGGGAACAAACAAGTAGGATTGTGCTCGGGTATCTTCTGGGTACGAGGTGTACATCAGCTTTGTCTGACTTCAGGGATGAACATCCTTGTTACAGGACCAGCTCACACCCTCATATTACAACTTCTACCTCATGCAATTAATTCTGCAGACTGTGTTAGCAAATTTAGGAGGTCTGTAATCTTCTTTCTTTGTCTGTTAATCACAGGGTGGGGACCAGCTGTCAGTGGGAAACTAGCAAGGATTGTGTTAGTCGTTTCTTTCTGTGTAGCAGGACTGTATTCAAACAATATCCATCCCCATTGTGCTGGGAAGTGTTTCCATTCAAGGGATAGCAAGCCTTGCAGGAGCTGAGCATCCATGGGAAAATTTTACAAGGTATTTTCACAGCAATGTCTATAAAATACAGGTGATAATTCTAATTACTGAATTAATTTGAAGGATCTGTGTTCTCCATGTACCTGCCTCTTCTAAGCATAATTTCCATATCAGCATTTGTGAACAAAGCTTTTTAGCATATTTCATTATTGCTACAGATATATTAGAGAATCTGTAGGATTAAAATTCAGGATTATGCACTGTGTAAGACAATAAAGAAGGTAGATTAATTTTTGAAAGAGACTTCAAATGCAACAGACCTGCTATGAAAATTCTACCTGTACACTGTGGTTTTCCTTAAGGCTTATTACTGGAGTGATGTGACGTTCTCTGTTAAATGAAGTAAACAGAGCATTTCTTGTTCTCATATTCTCAGGGGAAACCTAAGTGAACTAACTGAATTTACTGTATTGTTGAGCTTGAATTTTGAGCGATAGCTGCCTTTCCTTTGTCCTCCTTGCAAAAATGTCTGGAAAAAAATGAAACTGGGAAAGCATTGCTGTGATTTCATGGCCTGTCTCTTCATGTATGTTTGGGCTGAGGACACTGCTTCCTAAAACCTGGGGGGATGGGTGAATGAGATTCTGCTCATCTGAGCTTTCAGTCAGCAAGGTGAAGCAGCCCTGATAGGAGATGAGAATTGAAGAATGAGCTTTGATTGTCATCAGCTTTCCATTACAAGAGACTCGGAGATACTACTTCACAAGGTCTTTTGCATAAGTTCGTGACAGTTCTGTGGACCCTAATCTTGCTTATGTCCATATTCCACTAGATTTTTAGATGAGGCATTACTTGGGGATAGGCTATTGGAGGGGATGGCTTCCTGGAACATTCTTTGTGAATTTTCTATTTGATCAGAAACAATTTTACTTTCTCTTCTCTCCTTCACCTCACAATGTAGCTGTCATCCTGATGAGCTGAGAGATCACCAGGCCTGCTTTAAATAAATATGTGTGTGAGGCTTTATTTCATTCCAGGTAAGAACAAAAAGGCTTTGCAACAAATGTGACTGGTCCCCTGGAATTTCTCCCGAGTGAGAAGAGCAGGCAAAATGGGATGAAAGAACTGTACAAAGGGCATTTCAAGCCCTGTTTCTGGTAACAGAGAAGTGGTGTCTGTCCTACAGGGATAAGAAATCCTTGACAGCTGCTGGGGCCGTGGGCTTGATGCTCAATGAAGATCAAATCCACACAGTGCTTCCTGTTACGCTCTTTAACAGATGACGGTGCTCAGCTGCACATCAACGACTATAAAATCTGAAAATTTGGACTGACAGTCACCATTAGAAACTTCTGCTGGCTTTTGTGTGCTGCCAAATATGACCTCTGCACGGTGAAGCTGGAGTAGGACAGTAGGAGCAATGGGACATGGACAGGCTAGTTTGGAGGGCTTAAGTTTTCCTCTGCCTGTTTCTCAGTGAAAGCGGGAAGGAATGCCTTTGAAATTTCTGCCAGGTGTTTCCATTCATTTCAGAGAAACTGCTCTGTTTTCTGCCAACAGCAAATTTGGCCTGCAACAACTTCTCCTGGTGATGTGGATGAAGAGGAATTCTGCATGAATGTCAAAGCCAACCGGCACTTTTCATACAGCTGATGCTGTACATGGGGCCTTGGCAGAAGTATTTCATATAGGTGACTTGATCCAGCTCCACCTGGCTTTGGCAATGTTCTTGGTGGGTGGGAAATTGGTTAGTACTGCAGAAAAACTTGCTCTTCATGATCTCAGAAACAGCTGTGTTGTTTAAGCCTTTTCATTTCAGCACTCTCTGACAATGATCTGCATCCCCTGCCTCATTTTGCTAGTCCAATCCATGCTCATGTGCAAGGACAGAGAAAAATGATATTGTGGTTCTGGCATTGACAGTCTCAGGTGTGTTTGGCCTATCTGTCTTGGCTTCTCCCAGTGTTTGGATACAGGATTTGTCAAAGGGGCTGGGTTAGGTCTGTATGAATTGAGTCCAGTGAGTTCTGGGGGCTGGAGAGAGAATGTTTTCTTCTCCACCAAATACCTCAGAAAAGCTTCTGAAGGCACCTGCTTTCCTTCTGTACTCATAGAACAGATTTCTCCTGTGTCCAGCACTCTTCTGGCGCTTGGCTGGTTTTCTGGAATCATCCTTCATTCCCTCTTTTTCCAATCTGTCCCATGCTATAAACCTAAATGGATTTAGTCATTGGTAGATGAAGAGAATAAAAGCGATTGAAGGGCATGCCATTCCAATCCTGTCATTGACCCCAGGAGCCAAGTTTGATTTTAAGAGAAAGTCAAGAACATTAGATGAATTACAGCTGTGGTTATTCATCAGCCTTCTGATGGCTGTTAGTTGCCATGTATACTCCACATGTAAGTTTAGTGAAGAATTGTTGAGTCAAGGACAAATCTCCTGCTGCTCTGCAGTGAGGTAGAGCTGTTACTACAGAATAGGCAGGTACCGAGGATGGGCAATATTAGTTCAGGCCCAGTTCATGAGGAATAGAGCTGTGATTTGCTCTGGCTGTGACTTATCTTTGTAGAAAACAGCTGCTAAAGAAACAGAAAGCAGGCTGGTAATTTAGCAGCTGGGGGGAGAATTTCTGGGGTGTTGGATAACTGTAAGCAGGAGGCTTGGCAGAACAGCTCAAAGTGCATTTACAGTGGAGGCTCTTGTGTTATTTAGAGGATGTGAGGGTGTGGTGGCACTCCTCTGGACACAGTTCGCTGCCTGGCACCAGAACATAAAGTGGTGTAGCAACTTAGCCCTTTCAGGGTGGGCAAAGAGATACCAGACAGTAACTGAGAACAGAAAACCATCCCAGAGAAGCCCAAAGTGCTTTTGCAACCTTGGAGTCAAGTTCTGCCCGATATGTACTCATGTCCCTCTGGCTGACTGGAGCAAGAGGAGAATTCGTTCCCAGGTCTGGAAGGGAATGGCTTTGCTCATCACTGGAGAGCTGCCACGTGTTTTCTGTGAGAGGCACCTGGCGCTGACTAGTCAGATTGGGATGAGAGCTTGAGGGAGGCTCGGGACTTTGTTCTCCTATTTAGCCTCCAAAACCTTACCCTGTCCTACTTCCACTGTTCTTTTCCAGTGTCAGCAACATCCCCTGTAAAGTGATGGGACTGGTGTTGGCTTTTTCAAGGGGAATATCCTGAAGGTGAAATTAAATTTTGGGGAGGAAGACTCCATTACACTGAGCAAACCTGCAGTGGAGTGGGGCTAATTTAGCAAGGAAGGCTGCTGAAGTATTTCCCAGAGGACTGGGAAGACATCCACCTAGAAGTCACCTTCTCATGTGCCATGCAGTGTTGACCACCTCGTTTTACATGGAGTGTAGCAGTACAGGGGCCCATGCAAATGCAGAGAAGGACAGTAAACTATACGAAGTTTAAATAAGTTGTCCCTTTCAACATGGAAGAAAGATGACTGATGGAGTCATGTAAAATCTTCAATGATCTGCAGAAGGTGCCATGGTTAGGTAAGTTTCTTCATTTCCTAGCAAGCCAGCAAAAGAAAGTCCTTTTGACACAACATGTGCTTTGTGAAAGACAGTGCTGCAAGGCACTGACTATAACAAAAATATAACTGATTTAGAAAGCAATGAGAGACATTCTCAGCAGATAAGTCTGTCGGTGCTGTTAAAACTGCAAAACCGCGTCTGGTTTGGGAAATCGCAAAGCCAGAGACGGCTTGAAGATTGCAGAGGGAAAATTATTATGCTGTATTTTCCTCACTCTTATGTTCTTCCCCTGAAAGCACTTAGCAGAAGTTGTCTGAGACGGGATTCTAGGGTAGATAGACGTGTTATGTATCTCACTGAGGTTGTTGTGCTCTTGTAAAGATCTCAGTAACAATGAAGGGACTAGGAAAACAAGGGCAGAACAGCCTCTCCTGCAAGGAGCTGCATGTTTGCAGTCAAGATGCTCAACCTGGTTTGTGCCCACTGCTGTTACCTTGTAAGCAGATCCAAGAGAGGAATCCTGGGGAGTCTCCCTCGATGTAACATTGTGCTGAATACTTGGCAGTGCTCTGTGAGGGTGTGAGCAGAAGTGGCCCATCTAGACCCTGTGTAGCCCTTGCCTCCCAGAGGGTAGAACTGTTAAAGCAGTCTGTACCCTGGCATATTTTGTCTCTGGGATTGCAGTTCCAGGCTAGGTGGCATCTTGTGCCATTTCCAAAGGGAATTTTATGTCTTATGCACACTTGAAAATATGGACACCGTATGGACACAGTGTACAGTGTTAAGCAGAGTGTAGCAGCAAGCTGTTCTTATAAGTATCCTTTCTGTCCCCTCTTCCTTCTGTTCTGCTTGTCAGCTGCTCTCAGACCTCATCACCCATATCCTTCAGACCCTAGAGCACCTCTTTGACTTGCACTTCATTTTCTATGTTGGCTTTCAGCTTTCATCACTCTTACCTTAGTTTGGCTAATATGACTCTGGAATAAGTCCACTGGATAAGCAGACTGGCAGGCTGGAAACCCAGCATTGTTTTGGAACACGACTCTCAAACTCTTCCCTGCCCAAAGCAGAGGTACACAGGAGTGAAGGGGGGGCTCCCTCTGAAAATGCTGTTTCCAGCTCTGGAAGCAATCTAGTCCTGCTTTTATGGTCTCTGAGACCTGACTGGTTTAGCTGAGCAGGTCACTACAGTACCACTGCTGCTGGTTTTGGTGCCAGGGTGGGTTTGGGTGTTTGTGACAGCACCACTCTTTGCTATACAGGCTCACCCTTTCAATCTGGGCTCTTTCTTTTTTTTTTTTCCCCTTTTTTCTGCTTGCACCATGAAACACCCATCTCCGTTGGCAAACAGGATTTTGGCTAGGTGGGTGGCTTCCACCAGGGCACATGAGAACTGGAAAAAAAAAACTGGGACACTGCTTTTAAGATTGTTTTTAAAGACTTTGGAGAAAGAAGCTGATTTCTTTTACGAGGGGGTGCTGTCTCCCTGCAGTGTGTTCTGTCACCATGTCACAAGATTTCTAAAAGGAGCAGAATCAGTAGGACACTGGTGTATCACTCTGCAAGGAGCAGCTTCCTTCACTTACCTCCCATATTTGACTAAACTGATATCACAGGATTCAATCTCCCCACTCTTCTCCCACCCCCTACCTGCTTCCGCCAGCAGTCCTCTCCAAATGTGCTTTGTAACTAAAGACTCCCCTAAAGAGCTGACTCTTTCAGTTCTTCTGCATAACAAAAACTTGTGCTGCTCATAAATAGATTTGCAATTACCAAAGGAAACAGAAGAATCTGTGCAGTCCAAATGTATCAGAGTGGCCTCCCATCCTGTCTTAAAGAAGCCTCTGAAATTCAACATGCATTGCTTGGGCATAGCTGGGAGACCTCTGCAGAGATCTTGGAGCAGCATTCCTATTCTGCAGGATCTGCTGTTTGCAGCAGAATTGTCAAGGAACTGCAGAGTCCCTGTCTAGTGTCTTTATAGAAAATGACAAAAGCTTTTTGTTTTTTGGCTAGCCTGGGGTTTCATGTAGTTCTTATAGCAGTCAAGAGTAAGAATTGCCTGGTCAGTGTGGAAAATCCCGAGCTTACAAATTGGTTCTCTGCTAATAGCATCTGGTGTGCAATTAGTGCTGTCTGAGCAATTCCAAGCACTTTCTGATCATCCAGGAGGTCGGACTTCCTTAGCTTTTGGGGCTTACAAGATGGTAATGATTTCATATAGAAGAAAAAAAGGCATTCCCAAGGATATGCATCAAACTGGGTAGACTTGGGAGGAAAAATCAAGAGCCCTGACTATGCTGGGTCCTGTGGAAGGATTAAGCAGAAGAAAAGAGGGAGGCAGTGGTACATGTGGATGATCCCTAGCTTTCCCTAGAAAAGAGATCACATATATAAGGAAGAACCCTTCTATATGTCTTCTCTTTTCTTTCTCCCTTTTGTCAGGGAGCACAAGGGGAGCATACACCCAGCACAGTGTTTTTTGTCCACCCTCGTAAAATGAATAGGCACTACCCCTGCCTTTGACACAAGTATGTCAACTCCCTGCAAACCTGGGTGGACTCAGCTTGGCTTAGATCCTGAGCTCGGACTCTACATCCCCACAAAGTGTGATTAGTTTCACAGTGACACGTCCCAGAAAACATGCCTGGAGCTGGGGCATGCAGGGTCACAGGGCAAGCTTCCCTACAAGGGCTCTGGGCTGCTTCTTGCTGAAAGCGCTGAACCAGTGAGAGCAAATCACATCTGTTGAATCAAAAGCAATTTCTAGCACTGTCTTCTCGGAAATGTTTGCTTCCTGGAACCCTTCTGGAGACCTTCCCTGTGTGGGAGTTCACTTGCCCAGAGACTTGGCTGGGTCTATGGAGGAATTTAAACATACAGCCCTATAAATGTCAGTGGGGACTTCCTGATTGCTTTTATCAGGGGTGGCCACCCATATTTCTTCCCCCTTGCTGGGGTTGCAATAGGAGCAGCATTATACTCACTTTCTTTCAATATGATTACTAAAAAAACGTTGGTTAAGAAAATAGACAGGTCTGTGCAAGACTGGCTACAAGTGATGTAGAGCACAAGCTAATGGTTTGAAGAGGGCACACTTGAAATGTAAGGTCAGCCAGTGATCAGTGCCAGAACACCACATCATGGCTATCGATTGAGGAGATGATCATCCAAACCTCTTGTTTTGTGGAGATCAAGTTACCTGCAAAGAAAGAAAAGGGGGAAGAAGATATCAATGATAATGTCAGCTCAGGTATTGTGTTTCTCTAGAGAAAATCTCAATTTTAATTCTGTAGACTTTCTCCTAGTGTGTGAGGGAGAGAGAGAAGCTGGGAGAAGGATATTTGTAATTTTTTCTAGTTCTCCTTTCCCTCCCTTCTGTCCAGGTGGATGTGTTGAAGTGTGTAAAGCATCTGAGTGTCCCAGTTCTTGTGATCCCTCACAGACAGCACTCTACCTGCACTGAATTCACAGTGCTTTGGGTCTTTGAGCAGGGTACTCTTTGAGAGGGTACTCTGGCACTTCAGAACTCCAGTGTGGGGCTGAAGGGCAGGTACCAAGCATGTTTATTTTGTGCTGCAGCTATTTTTAACAGCTGATGTTACACAGACTTGTGCTTCTTCTCAGATTTTAGATGGCAAAGTCAAGAGGTGAGCAGAGCAGTAGCAAACATCACCTCTGCCTGCTGAATTGCACAGCACAGCTGCCTGAGGGCTGCAGCCAGCCCCTCACTGTTAACATGCAGTCTTTTCCTCCTGGAGAGAAGAGGCAAGCTCCTGGCTTATCCACAGATAAGCTTGTTCATGTTGTTTACACATGTCTAGGGATTATTGTGCCCCTAAAGGTCTTCAGCAGCTTGTCCACAGTATTTTTTATGGTTCACTTGCCTCCTGTGCAGGTAATGTATAGAATACATTTGTGATCTTAAGAAGCTGAAGATGATCTGTGATAGCTTTCTGGGCTGGGTTGCAAACCCTTCCTGGCACAGAAAGTCTGTAAGGACAGGGATGTTACCATAACTCGTGGTCCCAGCAGCTTACAGGAAGCCCTGCAGGCTGTGCAGAAGGAGTGGGTGATGCAGGGGTCAGGGAAGAAAATTGAGGCTGTGCCCTGAGTGGACTGTCTCCTCGCCAGCAGGGTGATGTGGAACTCAATCAAGGCTACTGCAGATGCTGAGGTCTAAATTGGAGACCAGGAGCAGTGCAGAGCTAGCGCCTGGGCCTGGCTTGGCTCCCAGAAGAACTCCCATGATAGGCTTCTTCTGTGTGCAAAGTTCTGCAGATTCTCCTTTGTGGAGCCTCTCTGAGCATCCCACTGTTTGTTTGACCTCTCTCTTGTTCCCATGCAGCAGAAGTCTCCCTGAATTCAGTGACTGCCCTGAATGTCACCCCATTCAGTTTGGTGAGACCAAGTTAGGCTAATGGAACAGCATCTATTTTTGCTTATGTTTCCTTTTGGTCGCGATGGTTGCATATCTAAGGCATTGGGAAGTAAGGCTTCAAGAAGGAACCCAGAGTTAGGAAATGCATATGTTATAAATAAGTTTTTATGTAAATTTTTTTCTTGTGGTCAGTTTCTTCAAAGACAAATCTGTGTTCATCCTTACTTACACAAAGCTAGTCATGAAATAGTAGCAGATCCCAGCACACACTGCAATGATCCTGAAATCAGTTCATCTGAAATTCTGTGATTTCCAAAGATAGAGAGCATCTTTGCGTTGCTTTTTTGCCTTTTTTTTTGTTGTTTTTTAATGGGAAGAGTAGTCTGTGTCATCTGCACCAGAGTCACAGTTCATTCAAGGATGTGTCCCAAATGTAGGTGTTATATAAAAGTAAAATTTCTTTTCTCTGTCTTTATTCTCATTGTGTCACAGTGCTTGGAGTAGAAATAAATCCTTTTTTCCTGACACTGAAGAAGCAACAGTGGAATGAAATTCTGTTGGTAGAACTCAATTGCTCACCTGTGTTACTCTGAATTGATGTTTAGTAAACCAACCAGCAAGCTTGGCCTGCAGGTGCTGCTCCTGCTTCTCACATTCCCTGCCCTTCTCATGATTGTAAGCATACTTAGCTGTTAGGATGCCAAATTTAATAGCTTGGGAAGGTCCTAGACTAAGTTACAAGTCTAGGTAAACAGAAGTCCTTTAAGGTGCTTTAGATGAAAGTGGTAACTGAACACCAGTCTCTTACTTAGAGAAATACCAGCTTTGCCAAACAACCTTTTCAAAAGAACGTGTCACACAAGGTGCAACTGCAAATTATGTGTTTTGCCTGGTAGCAGCAGCAGGCTTCTTAAGTGTCTGTGAACCTGCTTTAATGCCATGAGAGCTGGTCCTTCAGTTAAAATAATTTTTTTGTGTTTGACCCTACAAATTCTGGGTTTGGTTATTACAGACAATTTCATGGCACTTCTATAAATTTCATAAGGTTATCTGTAACCTCTGTTCCCTCCTCCTCCCAGGTGGTCCTGGTACTGAGATGGAAAGAACTCAAATGGCCCACTGGTGCTATTACCTTAAGTACTTGGGTCAAGTACCAATCTTGATATTTTTCCTTTTTTGTGTTTGCACTTACATGCTTGCTGAACTGGAGTGCCTAATTCTGTTGTGCCTTCATGTGATTCTTTCAGCTGGCATTTGGGCTTCAGAAACCTGGGATGAAAGCTTGTGCCAGGGTGGTGTATGTCACACGGTGTTGGCTAATAGGATTCCTTGAAATCCCTTCATGTTTCAAATAAATTTTTCAGTAAGGGGGGGCAGTCTGAAGACATCGCAAACCCCTAAAGCCTTAGTAAATCCTGAATTTGGCCATCTCAACTATTTATAGAACACTCTATGCCTATTCTAAATATATTTTCCTCAAGGAGACCTCAACTCCCTGCTCCACCTCTTCAGTTGGATCAGCAATGCTGTTGTGATCTGTTAGCAAAAATTCCTTCTCTAGTTCTGTGGCAGAGCTGCAGATGTTTTTGGTTCAGGCCTTGAAGGGGAAATTATATGCCAGGCAGAGCTCAAGGATTGGATTTAAACTGCAGCCAGCCAGCCAGGTAGAGAGATATTGATGATATATTGGATCATTTCCTGTACTATTTTTTCACATTCCTCTTCTGCTGATAGTTCTAGAGTTCTGGAGAGGAAAAAATGAGAGAATTATTAGCAATGTACAATGTACACCTTTCCCTGTCAGGAGTCTTCAGCCTTGCAAACTAGGCTTAATGGCAAGCACTCAAAACATTTTCTTTCCAGAGGGAGTGTAAACAGTGATCTGTGGGCAGAAAGCATTTTTTATTGCAAGGATGCTTGAAATTGGTCTTCTCTTTTTCTTTCTCTGCTATGGGGAAAAGTATCTCTTTGGTGGGAGTACCCACCTGACAGTGCTTGGAGAGCTGTGCTTCTTCCTGAAGTGTTTGCTACTCACCAGGAGCCAAAGTCTCTTCTTTGCTAGCTGGTGTTTTGTGACCCCTCTGGCAGTACAGCAGGCAGTGCAGGTTTTGTCCAGTGCAAGCTTTGCTTTGTGTTAGTGGAGGCAGGAGTGCTATAAGATGGTATAGAACTGACATTTCAGGAGTGGCTCCTGTTCTCAATTGGCTTTGGAGGTGGGTCATGTGTGTTCACTGTTATTTTCCAGGCAGATGAACATGGGCTGTTTAGAAAGCAGGGCTTGAGCCCATCATGCTATTGGTTGAATGGGGTCAGACTCATTTTGCTCCCACATAAGGACAAAGGATCTCTTCAGGCCAAGGAGAGCAACTCATCCTATGGTAGATTCCATAGTGGAAAATCTCTACCTTTTAGAGAAATCATATGATTTTCTTTTTCAGTTAAAGGCTCTGGCTGTACCAGAGGATAGAAGTTTTGGTGCAAAGGGCAAACTGCAGAACTTCACAGAACACTTTTCATCCTTCAAGTTTAAAAATATTTAGAAAAGTGCATACTTTATTGAGTCCTATAGGTCTGAACAGTTTCTTCTGTAGGATAGTTACATTCTGTATGCCTATCTCAGGAACAGTCCTGAGTGGAAAATTCTGGGCTCAGTGTAGAGGCCATCAGAACCCTACATATCCTGAATAGCTCTGCTGCCCCACAGTCAGGGCCAGTAGTCACTTAGGAAGTAAAAGCAGTTGCTCCCTGTCTCTGTGATGTGATTGACCCAGATTTTACTTCGTGGGTCATGAACTCCACTTACAGGTGGGCTGTAAAGCACTGAGGCTGCTTGCAGTGTTTCAAGGACAGGACTCAGAAGCAGCGTGTCAGTAGTGGCTGCAGAAGTCCCGTCAATTTAGGTACCTGTTAGAAAACCCCTTCTGGGTACAACGAAGGAGCGACTGCTACTTATTTTGCCTCTGGGATAGAGAAGCCTGTGCAAGGCTTTGCCACTCCACAATCAGGGTAACATAGCTCACTGTGTATCTAAGCCTCAGAGAACGTTTTTGTGGTTGACAGAAGCTTTTCCTGGTTATTACCCTTTGAGGATGAACAGGGCAGCATGTGGCAAGATCGCAGAATGGGATTAGCTCAGGATTTAACAGGAAGAGTTTCTTAGCACTCCTTCAGAGCTATTTCCTTCTCTTGCAGCCCCTCCAGCTGCATGAAATGGAAAGGGTTATGTTCTTGCCTGCCTGGCAGGAAAATCATCCCAGCTCAGTGTAGCAAAATGGACTGGGTCCAGTGCTCTTGGAAGGAATGAAACAGATAAAGTGTATTTAACAAGGAATTTCACATGGGGGGTTGCATAGTTACACTGAATATTGCCCCAAGACACATTCTGCTTCACACACAGGCCTTTTACTGCAGTCTCCTTGGCTTTTCCAAGGAATCAGTGTCTGCATAGCTTTGGATTTTGCTCTGGTCATGGCTCACCTCTGTGCCTGCAGATAGCATTTCCTTTTTCCTGTCCTATCAAGCAGGAAGGGACAGGTGAGTCTCTCCCAAAGCACTGCAATGGCACTCAGCCTAGTGCAGCCCTCGGTGCCTTGCGGTGCTGCTGCTGCTGCACTCTGCTAGGGAGACCCACTTAGTTCAGGCAGTATCTGTGATACCATGGGGATGCATTACCTCAGGAAATGCTCTGCAGTCCCTGAGGCTATGCCAGGATGGGTGCTTAAACTGTAGCTCTGATCATTTGTGTTTCAGTAAAAAACATTCCTAATGTGTCTGTCTGTGGTTCCTAGGCTGGCAGTGTGATTGGCAGCTTTCTGGCTCACTCCATTATGCCTCTGGCTAGTTATTCCCACTGACATCTCTCTAAGACTGGCTTCCTTGTAGTGGAAGGTCTCCATTTCACCACCCTTGATACAAACAAGCTATATTGCCTTTCAGAAGCTTGAGTCAGTAATGTGTGCCAACAGAAACTAATGCGTTTGTGCTTGAAAGGAATAATGGTCTATGCCTTTTGCAGTGCTTATAACAGCTTCAGCATCTCCATTCAGAGTTGCTGGCCTTTGTTCCCTGGTGGCCTGGGTGTGCTGGCTGAACTGAGGCTGGGAAGGAACCAAGAGCATTTAACCACAAGGCAAACACCAGGATTGAAACAGCCCAGACAGCAGGAGCAGACTACAGAGCATTTGAAGTGCAGAGCACAGTTTTAAACCTAATTTGAACACTGAATGAGGTGCTAATATCTCAGCTACTGTGTAGAGTCTCTTCTCAGTCTGCTGTTCATGTTTCATGAACACAGTATAAGGGTATATATAGAATATCCAGTGAAAAGTCAGCTTTGTGCAACTGGTGAGGGCAGCGCAGGGTCAAGGGAAGTGTCTGCTTTTGGTGATGAAAATAGAAATCTGTCTTCATGTCTGCGTTCTGGGGAGCTGATCAGATATTTTATGGCATGATACTGTCATTGCAGCTTGAAGAACCAATTTCAGAGCTGGCTTCTCTAGGTGCCTGGTCCCTTAACTTGTCTCCATTCGCCCATAAGAGGAGGATGCATTGCTTTTGTTCATATTGCCTTGTTAATCAGTAAATGTAAAGCAGATTGTAGAATTAGACCTGCTTGAACTAACATTTGGAGTTATTCATTTGGTGGTCCAGCTCTTTTATTTTACCAGAGAGAAAATAAGAATTAATATTCTCCTTTCTTTTTGAACTGTTGGTGGAACATTTTGATACCATGGAAATGAGTGTCAGTATGGTGAAAAACTGGTTTAGAAGGTGTTTAAGAAGTTAAATTTAGTCCTGGAAGTAGCTTTGTTGTGTTTTACCAGAGGCTTCGGCTTTTTTCCATTGCTCTCAGTATGATGTTTAGGGTGGACTTCACCCATTCCCAGGGATGCAGGGAAGGCCCTGCCATGACTCAGGTGGGACTAAAAGTTGTCTGAGTGCTGGGCCTGATGTAGGTTTGTGTCACACAAACAGTGATGGATACCTCTGGTTGCCTTTCTTTCCTGCTGGGTATGGAATGAGTTTTAATCCTGGTTAAATCCCGTATCCCAGATCTGTTTGCCTTTTTCTGAAAGGACTTCTCTTTCTGTCTTTTGCAGGCATGGTTCAGAAACTTGACCAGAAGCTGCCTGTGGCCAACGAGTATCTGCTGCTTTCAGGCGGCGTGCGGGAAGGTGTGGTGGACATTGACCTGGATGAGCTGAATGTTTATGCACGAGGCACAGACTATGACATGGACTTCACCCTGCTTGTGCCTGCACTGAAGCTGCACGACCGCAACCAGCCAGTCACGCTGGACATGCGCCACTCGGCTCTGTGCCACTCCTGGCTGAGCCTGCGTCTGTTTGATGAAGGAACCATCAGCAAATGGAAGGACTGCTGCACCATCGTGGACCATATCAATGGAGCTACCAATTACTTCTTCTCTCCAACAAAAGTTGCAGACTGGTTCTATGACTCCATTAGCATTGTCCTCTCCGAGATCCAGAAAAAGCCCCAACGAGGGATGCCCAAGGTGGAGAAGGTAGAAAAGAATGGGACTATCATATCCATCATTTTGGGAGTGGGCAGCAGCCGCATGCTGTATGACATTGTCCCTGTGGTGTCCTTCAAAGGCTGGCCCGCTGTGGCACAGAGCTGGCTGATGGAGAACCACTTCTGGGATGGGAAGATCACAGAGGAGGAAGTCATAAGTGGGTTTTACTTAGTGCCTGCGTGTTCCTACAAGGGGAAGAAGGACAATGAATGGAGGTTGTCATTTGCCAGGAGTGAAGTGCAGCTGAAAAAGTGCATCTCCAGCAGCCTCATGCAAGCCTACCAGGCCTGCAAAGCTATCATCATCAAACTGCTGTCCCGCCCCAAAGCCATTAGTCCATATCACTTGCGGAGCATGATGCTGTGGGCCTGTGACAGGCTGCCAGCCAGCTACTTGGCCCAGGAGGATTACGCAGCCCATTTCCTCCTGGGTCTCATTGACGATCTCCAGCACTGCTTGGTTAACAAGATGTGCCCTAACTATTTCATCCCCCAGTGCAATATGCTGGAGCACCTCTCTGAAGAGACTGTTATGCTGCATGCACGGAAGTTGTCCTCGGTCCGCTCAGACCCCGCCGAGCACCTCCGAACTGCCATAGAACATGTCAAAGCAGCCAACCGACTGACACTTGAGCTCCAGCGGCGGGGCAGCACCACCAGCATCCCCTCCCCGCAGTCAGATGGAGGGGACACCAACCAGCCTGATGACCGATTAGCCAAAAAGTTGCAACAGCTAGTGACTGAGAACCCTGGGAAGTCCATCTCTGTCTTTATTAATCCAGATGATGTCACAAGGCCCCACTTCAGAATTGATGATAAATTTTTCTGAGCTTTCGGCGGTGTTTCTTGGGATTTTTTATTTTGTTTCTTTTCAAAAACTCTTGCAGTGTGCAGGTTTTTTTGTTTGGTTTTCCTTGATGACTTAGTCTCTTGGTTTTTACATATCCAGCGTAGATTGGATCTGTTGAGAACAATCTGAATAAATTATAAATCCTGGTTCTGCAGGACGGTGCAGATTTTGAAACAGTATATTACTATTTCATATGCTGCTTTGATTTTTTTCACCCACCCTGCCCCATTGTCTGTGAGTAGTTTCTAAAGGAGAACACGCATCGTAAACACATGCCACAGTGTAATGTAACAGTTTTTTTCAAGCTTCCATAATTTATGTACGTGGTTTAACCTGGAGAAAGGACAACTCATCTTCCATTGCTTTGGAAATTCACTTCTTTTTCCATGAGCTTCCATCACCCTAAAGAAATGAGGAGAGACTGGGTTGGAAAGCACTGCTGGTAATTTGATGAGGCCAAATCTGCTGGGCTGAAGCCCAGTTCATCTGTTCTTCACACTTCTCACACTAGGGGAGAAAGTTGACTTTAAAGATGATGCAGCATTTGGGGGAAAGAGTTGTTTCTGTTTTGATCTACTTTTTGAATGTAATTGTTCATTAATTGGACCTTGTACAGTCCAGAGGGTTGTTTCTGCTGCTTTTCCATGCGGAATAAGGTTATGGAATGTTAGTTTTAGTGTGTGTAATTATTCAAAGCCTTATTTAAATTCTATTAAAGAACATACCATTTTAAATGTAATTGCACTAATGAAATCTCTGCCATTACCTCAGTCCCACTGTTTGTGTTTCTTTCATGAATAAGCATCTGTTATTAGGTCTCAGTATTGCTGATTGCTTGAGACCCCTCAGGTCTCATGGTTTCAGGTGATTTCTTGATTGTCTCTTACAAAAGACTCTTCTTTGTTAGCCTGGCTATGTGTGAGCAATCAGAGTTTTGCATTGGCATATTTCTTTGGATGCATATTGTGTGTTGCAGTGCATATTGCATTAATATGTATTGCATGTTGTTGAAACAGGTTTACCATTAGATAAGGATGTAATGCTAAAGCAGTGGTATGTGCAAAGTGAATCAGCCAGACCTCTAGCAAAGGAGCTACCTTGCTTCTGTAATGCATGTATTAGGCCTGATCCTTTATGGCAGTTACCATTCCGTGGACTCCTGAGGACTTTCTGACTTACCCTGGGACACGTGAGATCTTACTCTGGTCTCATGTTTGCAAAAGTTGTGTTTGTATGTAAACTTGTGGTGCAACAGTAGCCTTGAAAAACACATACGCTTTTCTTCTGTGTGTAGGATAAGATGTATGGTAACAAGGGTTAGTCTGAGCCAAAAATAATTCCAAGAGTTCAAGGATAGAGTGACTTATTGTGGCTGGCTGGCCAGTGACTGATATTTAGGCCTTAAATCAGCAATTTGGGCTTACAGATTATCCCAGAGATGCTGTTCTGATCCAAACTTGATGCATGTGTTAAAATGTGATTATTAGAGCAGGTTGAAGTATTTTTTAAATATTTGACAGACAAATGAGGTGCATATCTAGTAAATTCTAACTGATAAAAATTGTGTATGAAAAATGTGTCACTTTTTTTGCCCAGCCTTTCTGATAAAGAAACCAGGCTGGTAGAGCAACACACCAACAGCTTTGGAAACTGCTTTATTAGATGGCAGGGAGGTTTCAATACCTGATCTAGTGCCCAAATCATGTCTTAAAACAAACTTTGGCTCCTCCATCTCTTGGGCATATTTACAAACTTCACACCATTGCTGTAGCCAAAATGTTCACATTTACCTGAATTTACTGGCACACACTCACAAGAAGCTCTCAGAAGTTGCTGGCTAGATGGATTGGATGAGGATTTAACTTTAAAGCACAATTGGCTAGTGATCATGAGCCCCAGTGCAGCTGCAGTTATGGTCCTGGGAAGGATATGGATTGACTTCAGTGGACTCAGAACCAGGTCCTAACTGTGTGGCTATTGCCAAAGATGAGCCTCCATGTAAACCTGTGTAACCTGCCAGGGGAGGCAGGAGAAACAACTGGGAATCCTCTCCAGAAGTGCTTGGATCATGCAAATTTGCTGATACAGTCTTTTCCCCAGTCTCTGGGACTGCTGTTTATTGAGAGAAGAGTCTTGGCTTCAGGATGAAGTTTCCCATCACCATCTGAGAAATCTGCTCAGCACAAAGCAACGGTATCCTGGCAGGCAGAGTACTTTCCTGGGAGTCCCTGCTCCTGAGATATGCAGAAACACAGCCTTCCTCATGCCAGTTCAACGTCCCAGTGACCAGCAGTTTGACTAGCCCATGCCAAGCTCTGGTGTGTGCTCCTTTTTTTTGGTTTTAATTAAAAAACATTTTGAAAAGTATCCATCTTGTTCTTCCTGCTTTGTGTGTGTTGGGGTTTTTTTTGTGGGGGAGAGGAGGCTTGGCTTTTTACTGGACTGAAAAGTAATTTTCCAGGTAGGTCTGCGAGAATGTTATATCCTCTACCTGGACCATCTGTCTCCCGAGGAAGCAGAATCCTCATCTCTGGTAGGTTTACATCTGTCTAGGATTTGTTCTCTCCACATACTATAGTTCAACTTAATGAAGGAGGCTGCCAGCCCAGAGAGGTGATGTGTGCTTTGTATATCAGAAAACACTGAAGATTTTGTTTTCTTCCTCTCCTATGGTCCCCTCTTGCCTTTGAGTATATGCTGGAATAGACTTGCAAAGTCCATAGGTCTGTATGTGGAATTTCAGTGTAGTCAGTGGGTTTAGATACAGATGATGTGTTATTCTTCACTCCTCCTTGAAAGTTTCAAGGGGACCATGTCATTCACACAGTCATTTTAGAGCACTCAGCCCCATGGGGTTAGAGACTTGGCCAATCTGATAAGCACTGGAATAAGTGAGGACTTGCTTTAAACTAGCAATGTAGGCATCTTCCCTACTGATGTCAAGAGGAGACAATCAGTGCTGTGAGCCTGTGTCTCCATGTGGGCTTCAGTTCTTCGTCCACTGCTATGGTGGATAATATTCTTTTTTGCTTTGCTTTTGCCCATTAGCTTCCTAATGGCTTCCTGCTGGCTTCTCCCTGTGGTGAGTGATGTTGCAAAAGGACTGGGACAATTAGTGAAGGGCTGGCTGCATGTGTAAGAATGTAGGAGGTCTCATTTGTGAATCTGCGTATTCCTGACTCCTACACTGTTAAAAGGGAGAGTCCCAGCCAAGAGAGTCTGGCCTTGAGGCATCAGAAGGGTGGGGAGGAAGAAAAAGTGCCCTTCAGAGGCTCCACTTCCACTTGTCAGTGTGAGCCTTCTTGGGCATCCTGGCTCTGGTCCTACTCTTGGAGAAAGCTTTTGCTCCCTCTCTTTGCTTCTGGCCAATAGCACAATATGAGGAGCAGCTAATTTGACTGGTTCCAGTTGTTGTAACTTCTGTGAGATGCTGGAAAATCTGTCACTTCTTCAAGGGGACACCTAAGCTGCTGCAGAGGTGACAAAACCACCAGCCAGTGGGGGGGTTACTCTCTGCTGCATTGGGAAAACTCATTTTAGAGCAGAAGGAAACAACAGGCCAAGAGCTTTGTGAAAAGCTGCAGTCTCTGCTCCTTCAAGCATGTTATGTGAAGCTTCAGTCACTTTTGTCTGGCTGTGATAAATCATTTTCTCCACATTTTCCAATACTTTATCCTGGGGAACTGTTGGTGCTCTAACCAGAAAACTACAACTGAGTATCAAAAGCCTCTGAAAGAGCTGTTTTTTAGTGTTCTGCCTTTTCTGTTGTCCTTCTGTCACTGTTAGAAATAGTGCTAATTTTGATCTAAATGCTTGGAGTTACCTTGATTGCCTTGTTGCAGTGGAGAGCAACCTTCTTCTGGCAGCTATGGTGGTTCTGGGCTCGGCAGGGACACCCGAGCTCTATGGCCTTCCACTGCTTGGTCTCCTCATGGTACGCTGTGAGATAGGTTGTGTCTGCTCCAAATTGACAAGTCAGTGACTGAAACAAGCACTGAAAGATGGCAGTCACTCTTGACATGAGATGGCCAGCATTGTGGGACGTATGAAATGATGTCCATAGTCCCTGCAGGCACTGTGTTCGAAAACAAGTACAAGGTGACTGGCTTTGAGCAGGATGCTGTCCCAGTGCCAAGAACCCACCCAGAGCTAGTGGTCTCCAATCAGTTGTTTACATTTTCTGGTAAATCTGGGGATACAGGGGAAAATGACTACATAAAAGCCTTAGAAAGCTTGAGATTCCTGAATTGCTCCACTCTCCAAAGGCTGTAACTGGGGCCTTTACCCAACTCCACACAACTGCAGCCTCTGAAAACTCACCTGTAACAAAGGTTTGTTTAGGTGTCTTGCCACTTTGCTTTCTGTATAGTGATGAATGCACATGGCAGCTGGGTAATCACACCAATAGTGTCCAAGAGGTGGTGGCTGGGGCTGGAGGATCACAGGACAGGACCCAGATCCTATTAGACTCCATTGGGAGACTTGAAAATATGCATAACATGAAGCATGTGCACTTTTCTGGACCAAGCTGATTGTGATCAGACCAAAAGTAAGCAGGCATCTACCATATTTTACTAAACCATGCATAGTACAAGTGAATATGGCAGAGGGAAAGGAAGGTGGACTTTGCTAATGACTGTTTCTTAGAAAAAATTTTTTAAAAGTTGTGCATAGTTGGTGCCTAGAATTTCTTAAAAACATCTGTCACTTTTTGCAGGTTCAGTGCTGGATACATTTTTGCCACTTTGGTTTGTATTAAAGTGAGCGTGTTCGAAAGGTCACTGGACAGCTGAGTGTAATAATGTTCACGTTCTGCTGGCATTGCTCAGTGATTCCACATGCAAATAGCTTGTTCAACTTCAGCAAGTACATCATCTCCCTCCTGCCAACCTTGCTTGGGGTGAGCTAATGGACTTTTAACATTATACAGCTTGGAGAGCGACTGTCTCTAATAGCTCCTGATTAGGCTCTCCAGAAAGGCAAATAACCATCATGGGGCAAAGGCTAAACAAGGGGAGGGAGGCAAAAGAGCACAGAGATTGAAAAGTTACTGACCAGGGCTCTTGCTGACACGTTTTGTATTTAGGGAAATTCAGCATTATATTTAGCACATTTTGACTGTCTGTCAAGTGAATCCCAATTTATTTCTTCTGAATGCTTTTAGAATAGTGATACAATAGCCCCCACTCCCTTCTCCTCCCCCTTTACCATTTATAATCTATTATTTTGGGGCTGCTCTGAGGAACTATTGTGTTTTCCTATTATCGTTGTCCCTGGCTCAGCAATGTGCTTCCAAGCTGAATGTAGGCTTTTGGGGGTTATTTTTATCTTACTGGCCTTCTGTGGTAGAGGAACACGCTCTCATTCAGTCTCCAGACAGCCTGATTTGCCGAGCAGAGATGTGGGTGCATATTGGGAGCATCAGGCTCTCTTTAAACTGACTCAGCCCTGTCTTTTCCTCTCAGTTTTTGTGTGTTAGGAATATCAACATGGAAGACATGACTGAGGTCTTACTAGGCACAGAGAAGACATGATATGTGATTCTGAAGTCAAGCAAGCTCTAGTGCAAAGTGAACATTTAGCCCAAACAGCCACTTTTCTCCCTGATTCTCAATCCCCTCTGACCCCTTTCTTTTAGCTTTCTTTTGAGGAGGTGGAGAGGAAAGAGATGAGCTGCTTTTGACCACTTCAGTGGCTACAAATCATAGCTTTGGCCTAGGATGTTAAGCACTTCATTCAAATGGCTTTGTCTCCAGGTCTCCCTATTGCTTTACACCCTATCATGATATTGATGGGACAGGGAGAGGACTTTATGATTTATTCAGCCAATTCACCACAGAACTGTGGAGAAGAAAGGAATGGGCATGTTTCCTGAAGGGCTAGAGACCTTTGTGTTCTTCTACCTCCTGCATGCTAAGGCTTACACACATGGTATAATAACTGCCACTTCTGAGGGCTTCAGCTGACCAGAGAATAAATGCCAAGGTGCTTCTGTGCAAACCAGCCTTCAGCCTTCAGCATCTCTTGCAGGGTAAGTCTGCTCCTGTCTGCTCTCAGAGCAGACTTTGGCTGGTTGTGTTTGAAGGGTACTGGCTGGGTCTGCATATGCTGATGATGGCAGGCCAGGGGACAGCTTCCTACAACTGACACATCAAGAGATAACTCCACTTAGCTGATCTGAAACAGCATGGAGAAGAAAATCCTTCCTGCAGGGAGGCCACTGCCAAGTCTAACTTGCCCTACCAGCATGGTGACTTGTGAAGTGACTAGGAGAAATCTCCATGACTAGTACTACCATAAAGGCACTCTTGTGTCTAAGATCTTATGCGTGTCATGCAGCAGCCACTGTCCCTGACAGCTGCTGGGGCTCTTCTGCCTTCTGCCACCATGAGGGATGGAGACCAGAACTGTCTTAGGACTAGCCTGGCAAAGATGGCAGAGCTGGAGTGGTGAACACACTGTCCCCTTGCACTGACTCCAATCTCTGCAACATCACCATAGCTGCAGCAACTGAGCTTCTATGACAAGAAACCATTTGTGGAGCTATCAGGAAGTGAGGCTGGATCTTACCTGGCAAAAATGGCCCTTAGGGAAAGCCTGCAGTGAGTCCAGTGATTCATGGGACTCCACAATTGCTTAGGGAGTCTCAGTGCCTGCAAGGCCCTTCAACGTATCTTACACCTCCTTTGCAGCCATATTAAGTTACACAAGAGCTTGGGGAATGAGGAACAAGGACCAGCAACAGTGTCTCTGCAGAGGATGTTTCCTCTCTGCCTCCCATCGTTTTCAGTACATGGGCATTCAGCTGTGATTGTCCTGTGAGGATCCTCTACTATTAATTATTGATACAGGACTTTGAGGAGCCACTTTGGCTGTGCATTTCAGCCACCACTACAGTCAAAATCACCAACACTGGTGCTTTTGATGTTTAGGCTCCAGAGCATGTCTGGCCTACCCCCAGACCCACACTTTCTAACACCCTGTAGCAGGCAAATGGGCTGTTATAAGAAAAAAACCTCAAAGCTGCAATTTTCATTTAGCTTCACCCACAGGTTTCTTCTATTTGCTAATGGTTCTGGCTGCTCTTGCTTGATGTACACAGTGCTGTATATATTACATTATTATGTTAATAACTGGTGGTAAAACTGGGATTGACAAGTCTTGTCTTTAACCACTGGACTGCTATGGGCACATATGCATGTTGTCCTGTGGAATACTTCAACTAGTTGCACTAACATCATCTCTGCTATTAGTTAAAAGGAGGGAACAGTGGTGGAAAGTCATTACAGAAAGTTTCTAGAAAAAAGCACAAGCCCATCAGTTAAAGGAGATTCTAGAACTGGAACCCAACTGTCCTGAATCCCACCAGCCCATTGTGACTGAGGACTGGTAAGTCCACCAAGGCATATGTTACCAGGTCAGTAGTACACAACTAGTTCCTCACTTGGTCTTTCCCCAAGGCATGGCTCTTTTCAGCATCAAAACCCACTGAAGGCAGAATGTGAAATTCAGCACACCAGGAGATAAGGAAAGAAGTGTGGCTCAAATGGTTCCTCCAGTCTGTTTCACCACTGCACCCAGCTTGCCCCATTCCCCTCTCCAAAGCATCTTTAAAAAAATTCTCCAGAGGTGTTCTGCTACACAGTAATGAACTCAAATGAAATTAAATTAAATGCTGCTGAATGGAGCTGCATAAATGCCTTGTCGTATTTTGTTATAATCACCTAGAGCAACCTTATCATCTGTGTCACCTGTCTCTCCAGCTTACTCGTGGAGCAGCAAGCACCATGGTGACTGGGCAAAAAAGGAAGAGAAATGCAAGTTCATATGAGTTGGAGTAAATAATTCAGAGGCACTGGTTGTTGTTCTGATACGCAGTGCTACCCAGGCTGCCGGGGCAAACTGGTCCAGCACGCACAGAAATCACGCTCTCCCAAGTAAAAGCAAGATATGGAGGAAACTGAGTGAACCCTCCAGACTGTTAACTTTCCAGCTCATTGAGCAGGTGGAAACTCAGTAGTGTGGCTGTGTGGAGAGCTGGAGTGATGCTGCAGGGTGTGGGAGCAGTGTAAGAGTGAGCAGGCTGATGGACTCTTCAGCAGGTGCTGTTGTACCTGCTGTTGTACCTGCAACCTGCAGTTGCTCTACTATGCACTGTTGTGAAACTGATTGAATTGAGTCAGTGCTTGAGTTTGAAAGCCATTTTTGAATAACAGATCAAGAGAAAAAGGGTGGGAAAAAAAACCCCAAACCACCTAAAAAGCAGTACATCATGCACAGCCCTTCCACACAGCAGAGCTGAGACTGAAAAGAAGCTTCACATGATCAGTTTTAATGTTGTGGTAGACTCGGATTTCCTGCCTAGCTGCCAACTCATAAGGAATCTTACTTTGTTGTGCTCTGGTTGGAAGGGGTTTTGTTCTGGCTATACAGCTGTGATAACTTTGGAAAGATGCAGTCTTGGAGGCAAATGCAAACCCAAGTCTAACTGCTCCACTGAGCACCAGGCACAGGAGTGGTTTGTATGTGGGTGCATATGTAAAATCCTTGAACTTTTAGTCTTCCAGTTTCTTGCTATATTAGTGTTTTAAAAATTCTCCTGAACAGCAAAGAAGTCTCTGAAGTGTTTCTCACCTTCATACTTTTTTCTTAAATTAAAAAGTAGTCAGTACAGCAACAGTGGAAGGATGAGGCACGTTTAGTAACTCCCATAAAATATGCCATGGGATCTTCATGGTGTTTGTGGAACATGGTCCTGCCTGGTTTGCTTTTCCTGCCCCTCTGAGCCTTCATACCTGGGCACACAAGGAGAGATTTCAGGTGTGGTCTGGAGGCGCTGGGGACAGACACAGCTGCCCCTCCCTGGCTGAGGGGCCCCGGTTTCAGCCCAGCAGGGCAGTTGGTAGGTCGGGGTGGTTGTGTCTCTTTGGAGTCCAGCTGTCTCAGTGACCAAATCAATGACTGCTCACTTTACATTTCAGGCATGAATGTGCAGTGTACAGCTTCACATGCCTTGAAGAATGAAACATCTTTGCACAAAGCTGAGGGGTTATGAATTGCTGAAGTTTATGACTGGGAATGGGATTTATTTGTCATAAAGAACTGAGTTAACATGACTATTTGTGCAACCAGATCTGATGTCTAAGGGACCAGCAAGGTATTTAGACATCTGAGTCATGCCCGCTCAGCATCGCTGGTGCTTGCTGGCTCAGACCTGGTCCCTCAAATACTTGTTTAATGTCATTGTCATATAATAACTCACCCCAGCAGCTGCCTGGGCCCTGACTTCAAAAAGGTTTCTAAGATAAAATGCCATTTCTCCTTCAATAGTTGCCACTCTCTCACTGAGCACTTCCCTCAACAAGGCACCCTGTGAGCCTGAAGAACTCTGGCTGGGAACCAAGGGCCACTGCCAGCCGGGAGGAGATGGGGTGTATCTGTCTCACTCTCACAGTGCTCTGTGCTTGGCTTGGAAATAAGAGCTGGGTCTTTTCAGCACCTGAACAGCACAGCCCCATGCAGGACCAGCCCAGCACTCCCAGGTGAGGCAGCCCTGTACATAAGCTGATCTGTTCTTTCCTTCCATGGCACTAACGGGACCGCATGCAGCTCCCATTTCTGCAAAGAGCTCTTTTAGAGCCAGGTCAGGTATCAGCTGCATGGCATTTGTCAGATGGGAAACATCCACTCTGCTTACAAAGCTAGTAAAGTCTCACAGCAGTATTACAGCCTCCCAGTTCTTACTGGAAATAGCCTTGTGGTCTCATTTGCCCATGGCCTTGTCCCTTCACATGTATCGCAAGAACAAACATTATTTTGAGGTCAGGGTGATGATGGGGAAGATATATGCTGAAAGCACTATTTTGAGGTCAGGGTGATGAGGGGGAAGATATCTGCTGTTGTCAATTTTACACCCAGTACTTCAGCAAATGTCCATGTTCGCCAACCTGAATTCAAAAGATTAAGAGAGGGGCATGAGGACAGAATAGCAACACAAACTAATGAATATGTTTACAAAATAATCTCTTGTATGCATAGCTCATTTTTAGTACCTGATTTTCAGTCTAGGCACAGAGAGATTATGTTGGTTTGCACTTCTGCAACCACTGAAATTCCTTTGCAGCCAGTTAGAGACAGGAACTTCTGTTAAATATATATAGTATTTCTCCAGGTTCATTTGAAGAGAGTGATAATATATCATTGCTCCCAGTGGGGACATAGCTGCCTCATAGTTTATGTCTGCTGTCAGGCATTAAAGCTGGGCTTGAATGGTGGCAATCGATAGTGGGAAATGCAGTGGCTGAAACTGCTAAGTGCAGCTCTAATGTTCCTTATGCAAACCTTAATGCTCACCAGAGAGCACACCTGCTCGAACAGCAAAGAAACAAGATTGACTCCTCTATCATTCCTAATATTTCCTGGGTTTTGGGGGGGGGGGTTTGTGGTTTTCATATAATGAAAAAAAAAAAAAAGGTTGCTGAAACTGCAGAGGGTAGTAGCAGCCAAAATTAAGAAAAGAGCACCTCTCTTTTTGGGATAAATGTGTGTTGCCCACGTACTCAAGGACAGGTGGGCTATCCTGGGCTATCTCCAAGCCCAACTCACTGGGTTCTGTCCTCCTCATCTGCTTAGTGCCTACCAATTCCTGATTTGATTCAGACCAGAGCAGGTACATGGCCCTGAGTCAGCTCTCAGGCAGAACCACGTGGCTGTTACATCCTCCTGTGTAGCTCCTGAGCACTCCCATGCTCCATCCAATACTCAGGCACTAACCAGCTGCTCAGCCTGAAGATGACTGCCCTAGTAACTAGGAACCCGCAGGTCACACCAGATTAACAGGAGCTACATGGCCTCAGGACCTCCAGTGATCAGACCTGGAATGTGCTCATGCTAAAAGCCAATTCATCTGCTCTGACACATGGAGGGAGACCACTGTTATGACAGGCAGGCCCTGAGGGTCTGGGATCACCTTCTTATTCCGTCTGCAAGCTGGAGCAGTTGCAGTGATGACTGAACTTCATCACAGTACTGACCTCCTTCCCCCTCTGTCATATACAGAAAAGTGAAATAGGAGAAAAAAACCCCTTAGTTTTCTTATTTCATTCTGCAGGGCAGCCCTGACCTTCATGGCACACCTGGCCATCGCTGTGCCTGGGAAGATTTACCCTTCCCAGCTGGTCCCAGCACAGCAAACTGATTGCTCAGCAAGGCTGGGCACAGCAGCAGCCCAGGTGAGGGGGATTTGTGTTAGCAGCCATGAGACAGAGCAAGGTTATAAAGAAGGAAAGGGAGCATTAGGAAAGTCATGCTGGTGTGTCTCTGTGCTCTAAGGGTGACTGGATTGGGGCTGCAGTCAGAGGAAGGTCAGCGATGGACTGAGAAGTAGGTGAACCTTTATATGGTACTAATCTGAATCTGTGCATGGTGTAAAAAACATCTCTGTGTCCCGGGTCTGGCCCCTGGGGAGCTTTGGGCAGACTCTGTGGTCAGGAGGGGGATAGATCTGGAGCTGTGAAATGGTGGAAAAGGCAAACCCTCATTTGGATGGATGTCTGTGCTCACCTTTCTCACTTTACCATTTCTTCTTATCATCTAGAGATAACAGCAGAGCTGCAAGCAGCCTTGTGAGCTGAGTAAGATGAAAGGGCAGGGTTTGCTTATGTATGCCAGGAGCTGGGGTGCCTAGAGAACCTGAGACAATGTTCTGGGAATTTGAAGCAGCAACTGTCCTGCTGCCTGCCCTTTCCCTAGGAAAGGATCAAGGAAGCAAAACAAGGAGAAGTTAGCGTGAATGCCTTGCAGAAGTGTTGTCTGGAGGAGTCTGGTTTGTGGAGCTGAGCAGGAGAAATCTGCTTGATCTTGAAGCTGAAGAGCCTTGGAAATGCTACTGGGCTTAAGTTGTCTGAAGTTATTGGTTCCATATGTGGTGACACTGCACAGCTGACACCACCTGCACACATCTCTCTGTGGGGAATTGTGTGGTCAGACTGCAAGGAAAGGGCATATCCTAGCACACAGTCAGCTGATTAATATCACTAGTAAGCTGGACACTAGCAGGTGGTTGTAAACCCTTGTGAGATGTCGTGGAAGGAAGGTGGAGTGTTCCCTTGGCTTGTTTCAGATTGCTAGGAAAGGTGCATTCTTTTATGCTGCAAGCTGAGGGAGCATAAGCCTGCAAAGTCTTGTGGTCCATATGCTTTGTGCTTATCCTACAGGGTGCTCACCTGAACACAGTTTGTGAGCAAGTATGTGTGTGAGCCCTGTTTCTGTTAGCTGGGTGCTTCAGGGTTGTGTTGTAGAGGTGCCTGCTGTGATGCTGGGAGGTTGCCCCAGCTGGGAACACAAACCAATTCTGTAGCTTGGTTAGATCCTGACTTGAGGAGCATGTTGTCTGCGGGTTGACTTTGGATTTTCCCTACCTGAAACGCTTGCAGTAATGACTTCAGTGACCCAAATAGTGTGAGAGTCATCAGCAGAGCACAGGTGTACTTTTTAATGTTAATGCACAAGTGTCCCAGGCTGTGTTCTCAAAGTCCTTATTGCCTCCACAAAGTCTTCATCTTTTTAAAAGCCGAAACTGTGCAACAATATGCTCTCCAGTGTATCACTATCAGTGAGTCCCCACCCAGTACAGCCTGATTTGGGCTTCTCATGTTTTAAAGACCAATTCCTCACCACGCTACACTGCCTCATTTCTTTAACTTTCTTAAAGAAAGAAGTATGGCCTGGAAAAGCAAAGTCCTGTTCTGGAGAAGGATTATTGCTTAAACCACAGTTTCTATCCTGTCATTACATCTCTCCTCACCTCTGAGCATTGCTAAGCAGTGTGATTATACTGTCAATCTCTGCTGACTCTAGACATGGAGATGAGAGCAGTTGCTGTCTGATTTCTTAGTGAAGTCCTTATGTGAGCTATCTTGAGGCTGTGGAACCACAGGAGAGTTTCCCTATGGGTGACTTGTTAAAAATGCAAACGAAGCTCCAAAGAATTAAATCCACTGAGTTGTGGAGAGGCTCATTCTGTTGGTCCTAAAATAAGAGTTTTAGGCAGGTCTCTCAGGCAGGTGGTAGGTGCATTGTCATTGCTCTCTGCATAGCCTGAGTAGCACATCAGTGGAAATGGGCAGAAATTAGTTCTCATTTCAGTGTTTTAATGATAGAGCATGAAAAGCAAAGCCACCTCCTTCTTTCTCCTATGCTATGCCTTCTATGAGGCTCTAGCAGCTACCTTTAGACATTTTTTTATTGAATTTTTGATCTTCCTTCAACGTATTTCTCCAACCTTCCAGTTTCCATTACAGGTGGTAGAATGGGAGTTTCTCTTTTCTGAATTCCCTCCTCTGGTCGAATCTGAAAATCTAACAGGAAGGGTGTTTTTTTTATCTGCTCTTGTTTTACCTGAGGTGTATAAAATGCATGATGAATGTTCTCATTTTAAATGTGCTCACTTCTTGGTGTTTGACTCCAGCCAGCTGCTGTTCCTGTTTCCCATCACTGATACTTAGTGAATAAGGGCTGTTGATTTCTATATGGAGATGAGCTAAATCAGCAGTGATGCTCCAGATCTTGTGGATTTTCATAATTGCTGGATGATGTGGCTATCCTGGGTAACAAGCCATCATCACTGGTGGGAGATAAGATGGTTTCATGCAGCCATTTTTATTCTTGAAATGATAGTGCCCTTTTACCTTTGAGATTTTTAACAATGCAGGAAGATAGTATTGCACGACCTTGCTTTTGGTAATGAGTAGGAACTGAAGGTAGCCAGCAATGTTTTCATTTTTTCTCAGCTCAACTTCTTCTTTGCTAGTCGTCTTTTCCCTGTTTGCCCTTGTAGTTGAAGATGGACCCACACAGTTATGAAGCATCAGAAATGTAATCTAGACATCTATATCATGAATCACGTTTCTAATGTGCCCTTCAAAGAGACATCAAATGCCTACGATCTATTTTCTGTGAGCTGCTTGGAAAAAATCTGATCTGCAACTATTGAGAGATACATGTTTGAGGGACACCTGGAGGTGTCAGTTCTCACAAAAACAGCACAATACTTCACTGAAAAGCAGCTTTGCTCAAGGACAGCTTTATCTCCTTCCTAAAAGGAGATCAAACTCTTCTTGGGAGGGCAGGTAGGGGCCACTAGAGACTTTGATAAGGTGATGAAAGCCTCTAAGTGATTCATTTTTTGAGCAGAACAGGAGTTCAGACTGTGCAGCTCTGCAGAAAAGATTTTTAAAATACCCTCTCATGCTGTCTGGGAACAATGAAGGACTTGGTGAAAGATCAGGTTCATTTTCTGTCTTTGTGCCCTATCCGGGCCATTTTGTCACTGAACAAAAGCCCTGCTTGCTGTGTGATGAGAGCTAGCCAAGTTCAGATTCCCAAAGCTGTATCTTCTTTTCAGAGCATCACTAAGCTCCTAACTTCTATTCCAGAATGAGAAACTTGTATAAATATGGGGAGGAAAGTCTCAGTTGAGAGGAAGCTAGACTGGGGATGAGCAATTACATGCAGGTGATAGGCAAGAAATTTTGACAACTGAGATACTGGAGTCCTCCAACTGTAAGATAATTCTTACCTCTAGATCTTGTCCCTAACTTCAGGTTTTCCCTGTTGGAATTTTCATGGCTGCCTACAAGAGTGTATGTTATCTGACAAGGCTAAGGCCAAGGAAATGAAGGAGGGTCAAGGGAGGTACCCAGACCAAAAAAAGCTATTTGGACAGGGCCATTGCTTTGAGTTAGATGAAACTGCATGTAGCTGCTCCTGACAGATGGGTTGAGATCTTGAGGCTTTATTAAAAAAAACAAAGGTGTAGATTCTGGAGCCTGTAGATATGCGGTGAGATGCTCAGATAAGTGACTGCTCTGAAGTCCTGGTTGTGCTGAGTCTGTGGGCTCTTGGAATCCCAGCAGTTATGCAAATTCTATTGCATTTGACTGAAATTGTGAGTATGTTCCTTAGCCTTCCCCTCTGCTCAAGTCTCTAGGGTGTTTGAATCCTTTAAGTGGTGGAAATGAGATGTAATGCTCTGGAATGCCCTGGCTGTGTGGTCAGTGAAATCCTGTGTTGTGAGGCCCAGTAATGCGGGGTTATCCAGATTAGACACTGCATCTGATTATCCTGCTGATAATCCTACCCTCAGTAATTTAATCAGGATAGGGATTTTGAGGCCAGGATCAGGCAGAAATAATGGGTGATTGCCCCCTTGTGCATATATAACACTTGGAACTCCTTGTTTGTGGCAATATCTGTAATGCATTTAAATAAATATACGTGTGGTAGTGCTGTGTTGCCACTGACATTGTAACAGGAGCCTCCTGTTGTTCTCACTCTTTGTAAGTGAGGTTGTCGAGTGGTTTGGGGTGACCTGGATTCCTGCATTTGCTTTCTTTGAATTCTCACAAACTGCATGTGAGAGAATTGTTATGTGATGCCAATTTAAGCAAATTGGGATGGTAAAGAGAACGATCCAGTCCAGTAAGAGAAATAGATGCTGTCAACTGTGGCAGGACTCCTTGTGTACTGCTATGGGAGAGCTGGGTGGAGTGGTACCTGTCCTGAAAATTCAGTACTTGGGGGAGTGGGATGACTCAGTTGGTTAGAGCATGGTGCTAATATTGCCAAAGTTGTGGGTTCAATCCCCATATGGGCTTAAGATCCTGATGATCTTTGTGGGTCCCTTCCAACTCAAAATATTCTGTGAATATCCCATCTCTGGCAAAAGCTCCCCTAGTGTGGGATGGGAATGGAGCTGCCTGTGCACGTGTTTGCAGTAGTGCCTAAAGGGGGGCTATGTTGTTGTTACCTGATTTGGTCCAAAAGGCAGGGATTTTAGGCTACCTGACATTTGGAGCACCAGGTCCTAAAGAGAAACTGGTACCCAGTTTATCTAGCTTCCCCAAACCTGAGATGAACTAAGACTTTATTGTGAGACCCACCTAAACATGCACATGAGAATAAGAACTGCTAAAGGGAAAATAAAGAGGCAGGATTCTCCATGTACTGCACAAACCTGGTTCCAGTAGCTAAGGAGAGACTTATTTAAGGATAATTGTATTTTAGGATTTGGGATACAGGCTGGAGGGTAATGGGTGTGCTTGGAGCAGCTCCATGCATAGCTGAGCATCTCAATTTACAACGGGCTTTTATCACAGTGCCTATATGTGATCTATTGGAAAGGCATTTGAGAAATGCTAATATGCGTTTACAATATACATACTCAAAAAGGTATAAAATCTGTATCCTGTGCAGACCTGCAGCTTCACAAGAACTGTTAAAATAAGGATAACATTAACTGTTGCGAAGCGCTCTCCTGGGCACAGCGCAGGGGGTGGGCGAAGCCGAGCTCGGGAATTCCTGTTCCAGCCAGGAGAGGGCGGAGGCTCACGCACAGCCTCGGGAGGCTGTCGGTTCCTGCCAAGGGGCTGCGCGCTCCCAGCTGGGCTCCCTCCTGGACCAGGACACTGCGGAGCCGTGGGGCAGCTGTGAGACAACGATGCTCTCCTATGTCTAGAGAAGGAGGCTCGTCCTAGCGCCTCCTAGGAGAAGGAGGGAAGGGGGAGGAGTGAAAAATAACAAGAAGAGAATGGGTGCTGCAGGAAGGGGAAGAATAGCAGGTGGCAACGGGCAGGGAGATGAGCTTTCCTCCATGTGGCAAAGGCAGCTCGCGTCTTTGGGCAGATGCCAGAATTGCAGTGCTTCGTGCACGTAGGAGGGCTGCAGCCAGGGAACGGGGGAGATGGCTTAGCTGGAGCTCACAGTCTGAGTTCTGCCTTGGGAAGGAGTCTGCACGCACTGGCCCAGGGTGTTTCAGTTCAACGTGACTCCTACCTGATGCTATCGCCTTAAAGGTGGCGCTCTGAGCACTGCACTGAGGATGTTATTTTGTTGCTTGGATATTTCCAACATGGGAAATCTTCAGGATCAAGCAGCGTTTCTAGCAAATCTTTTGTTTTGGAGCCCTTTGACAGTTGATGTTTCTTGGTGCAAACAGGAAAACATCTTCCTGCTGGAAAGCAACCCCATTACTTTTCCCTCTTGCTGGCTTTTTTTTTTTTTTCTGCTGGCAGTTGGCTGCACATCCCATCACTCGGTGTTTCTGGTGCTCTCAGCCTTGACATTGCACCTTCTCGTTTTCTCGCTGTCCGTCTCTTGTTTGCTAAAGCTGGTCTCCTCTCATTCTGAACTTCTTGCCTTCTCATCCTTCTGCATGTGTTGATTCCTGGTCCTGATTCACTCTAGCCTTGGCTTCTGTTCCTGTTACTTGGAGGGTCTCAAACCATATTGCCATGCTGAGTGTGCTAAACTTTTTCAGTTTTGCCACCTTGCTGACTAAATAGTTTTGCTTCTCTAGCTTTCTTGCTGGCATGGTATTCTGTCACAACTGGCTCCCTGCCACCTTGAGTCAGTCCAAACCTTCCTCCTCTGCCTTAATTTCTTTTTCTGACCAAAATCTCTTCTACTTCTTCTAAGTTTAAAAAGAAATGCAAGATGATGTGCTCTCCTTTCTTGTCCTTGTCTCTTCAATGTGAACGCCAGCACCTTCTCCTGTCTCCCAGACTCCCTGTATCTATTCCTATCCATGCTGTTATTCTTCCCCTTCATCCCACCCTCTCTTCTGGCAGCTATTCCTTAAAAAAACAAACTTGCTTTTCAAGCCCCCACATGTTTCTCTAAATACATCCCATCTCTGCACCTTGACTTGCAAAGTGCCTTCATAGGTCAACCCTTCTTTCCTCTCATGTCCTTACTCTTATCACCTGGGATGTTACTCCTCTGTTCTTCCTTTCCCTCTCTAGAGTGTCTTCCACAGTGTTCCCTGGAGGATGCTGTTCTTCCCTTTGGCCTTTTCCAATCTAAATTTGTTCAAGTGTCCCATATGTCCCTTATTACTCTGTCCTTGGACTCTTTCCTCCCTTTACATCTTATTTGACCGATCTCATCCAAGCAGTAAATTGCCTTTGTGGTTGCCTTGTGCCCTCTCCTCAGTATGAAAGCAGGAGGAGAGAGGTATGTCGTGAAGATCTCTGTGTAGGTCCAGCTATTTGTTTCAATCAGTTTAGAGCAGAGCTTTTCAGTGTCTCCTCACTTCCAGACCATTCCTGCTTTTCCATTGACAAGTGACACTGTCAGGCCCTCAACTTGCATGTCATTTGCCTTTAACATGGCACTGAATTCTCAGGTCACAGCTATTTTAATGCATACTGCTGTGTAAGGTTCCTTCTCCCACACCACACAAACTTTCACTGGCATCTTTTCTGTTACCAACACGGTTTTTTCCCCGCTCGATGAGAGGGATCACAGGCTCCTTCTGTCTAAGATGAAGTTGCTTTCAAGGCGATACTTTCCCTACCTCAGAAAAAATGTCACTTGGAGTTGGTGTTTCTTCAAAGCCAACTCCTCATGCAGTAAATACTGTAAAAAATGCCCAAGGAGCTGTTTTTTTGTTTTCCCACCATTCTCTGTGCAGTTGGTCCTCTGACAAGAGAGGAATGTCCTCTTAGCACTGTTTGCTAAAGCTGTTGCTTAGTTCTGGTATTTTACTTTTGAAAGGTAACCACTTTGACTAAGAAACAGAAATAGACTTTCCCCCCATCACTGAGCTGAGAAAAAAGTTATAGAAATGCTGGGCAGGAAAGGCTAATTTTATGTGCAGTAGAAAGTGAGATGCTGGGAAAGGGCAATAGTGATTCCAATCTGATCCTCCTGGAGCCCATGGAGATCAGCTTTAGGCATGGCTGGGTTGGGCAACAGCAGGACTGTGCTCCTTGACATAACCTCTTAGCTGGCTGTCATGGCCAGCTGTGGTCTGCATAGCAGATGTGTGCAGCACTGACCCGGGGTGTTTCAGTTCAACGTGACTCCTGTTCCTGACAAAAGCTCTGCTATTTCATGGCTCCTGGGCCACAGCAGGATCTTCAAGGGCAGGGCTGGAAGATGAACAGAGAAACATGAGTCTTTCTGATCTTGTCTAGGTAGTAAGTTGAGTGTTTTCTGGCCTTGGCTCTTTAAAAGACCCATTCTGGTCATCTCTCCTTGATGGAAAATCAGCCTCTCATACTTCACATGTGTTAGGCTCAGTAGAATAAAGGAGACTCTCTGCAGAAACGTGGTTCTTCCAACTCAGGGTTACACTGGCTGCAGTCTATTCGAAAATCTAACAGGCAGCATGTTACAAATGCTGCCCATGATCTCAACCTTGCTTCATCCTTTGCTCAAAAGTCTGCAACAGAGCAGAGATGGAGAACTGCTGTAGAGTGAACAGGATTGAAGTAACTTGCTGGCTACACTGAGTGTAATCCTAGATTCTTTCTTGAATCTCCACTATTTTCTACATTCATATTTAACTTTGAAGATGCCACTGCAAAGTTTAGAAAATATAGATGTTGTTATGTTTATTCCACCTGTGTCAAGAAGGAGGGTTGTTCTCATCAGATGAGCTCCTTCTAAGCAGCCATGCTTTGCAAGTCCTGGGTTAAAGTTGTGTGGTTGGGTTGTGCAGATGAGTGATGCAGCTGAACTCCTCTACCCCTTTTGGCCATGCTGTGGCCACAACTGCCAAGGAGTGAGCAAGCAAGAGCTTCCAAATGGTGTTCATCCTTTCAGGGCCAGGCATATTGATTTTCATACTGTTTGGCTTGGTTGGAGCCCAAACTTCTGAGACAGGCTCAATGAGATTTCATCAGTCAAGGAAGGAAAGGCTTAAAGAAATTGCTATTTCTGTATATAAGCAAATCAAACTAACCAATCAAGCTTTCCTATAAGCGAAATACCAGCAGAGGAGAGCAGAGGCAGGCAGTATCTTGGTAGTCTTATTAAATAGGGTATTGAAGACTGCCTCTGCCTAGTGTTCAGCAGACTTGGGAACAGGTGGCAAGTCAAGTGCATCTCTGGATACTGTGCTGGTTGGAAAACAGGGTTCTCTGAACTTTAAATTGCAGCCATGAATATTCTGGGCTTGACTGGTGCTTTCCTGTCAGTGCCAGACCCCTCTACCTCTAAGGGCAATATCATCCTTGTAGCTTGGTCAAGGTGGCCACAAGGATTAGTATCCTCACTAAATAGCTTATATACCACTGAAGATGCTGGAGCATAAAGTAGCATCACCTCTTTGCACTGCAGAGCTGCTGAAATCTGGTGTGGGTCAAAATGGCTTGAGGGATCAGGCTTCACCCAGGCAAGGTTAAATACTTCAGAAACCAAATTTCTCCTACAAGCATGAAGAGCAGTCTCCTTGGCCTGCAGCCTTTTCTATCAGGGATGAAGATGCTCTATGGATCATATAGATAATTTCAGGTTAAGCACGTGAATGTTTCTTGCCTTTACCATGACTGTTCAAGTGCTTAAAATTAGCGTCACTGACTGATGTAACATCTAGTGTGGAGGTGAACAGCTTCACACACTGGTCTTCCCATTTTTGCAGCTGTTCAGTTTGAGCTAGTTCAGTCAGGATTGCCCTCTGCCTTTGTCATTCTCCCTTCTTCACTCCTCTTCCCCTTGTTTTCTGTTGCATATCTCACTTTCATTTGAATTTAATTTCTCAGTATTTTTCATGATACATGCCAAGAGGAGCTTAAGCACTGAACTGGTCCAGCCAAAAGGCTGTCAGTGGTGCTGCTATCAAGCAGTGCTTATCAGCCTCTTGTATTTGAACAAAATCTGAGTTTCAGCTTGAAATATCACGGAGAGATCCAAGTCCCTGAGGCATGGGAAAGCTGTACTATGAATTCACTGACGATAATGGTCTTGGCTCTGCAGGTTTTATTGCATTTGTTATTTTCTAACATTCTGGGAAACATAGCATTAAAATGAACTGAGTAAACACAGACAAGTGGAAAAAGATGTTAGAGCTGGATAGAAAGTGATTCTTTGTGCCTAAGGCTCTGTTGTCCCTTACCTTAGGGTCACTGGAGCAGTCTGGCACATGCTTAGCATTTTGGGATGTGTCAGCTGGCACTGAATAGCCACCTTAGTGGTGTCTCAAAGAACTGTGGTGTTTGAGGGAAGAGATCAGTGTTCTAGAATTGGCTCTTACCAGGTAGGAATAAAGCAAAGAAGTTGCCTCCTGGGATTTGGGCCTCAGCAGGGGTCAGCTTGCTATGACTTCTTGACATAGAAGATAAAGAATATGAATGTTACTCAGCCCTGATGGCTGTAGAGTAGTGATGAGCTAATAGATTTCTTCTAATTGTGGGAAATAGGCATAGGCAAATAGAATTTTAAGGTAAATAGTCTATTCTCTGCAAGAATTCAGACACCTGGCTCTTAGGAGGGCTGAGCAGCCAGCAGGAAGCTCTTTCCTACCTCTGCCCTGTAAAATCTTTTTTGCTTTGCATAAAGTATTCCACATGCATATAATTACCTTTTCTAATCAAGTCAAAAAGGGGCTAGTGTTTAAGTAGCTTCATTTTGCAGCTTATTTTCATATTTTATCTACTTCTATGTAAATCTTAAGCCTTTATAATGGTATAGCAACCTGATTTCAGACACCTTCCTCTCTCTCCCCATGAGGTAACAAATGAGGAGGTAACAAAGTCATTTATTATACTGAATAACTAGAAGCCCGTGGTTAAGTTCAGAGGATCAGTGAAAACACAAACATTTTGCTGCAAGGACTGAGAACAACCTCCATCTTCCATGGGCTTTGAGGAGCTTGGGGTGCTCAGGATGCTCAGGATCCCAAAGAAAACTAAAACTGGGAGTTGAGAACTGTCTGTGTCAGATTCAACTACCTTTAAAATCCACATCAAGACTCTTGTTAACGTAAATGGATGTATATGGATATTTATGAAGAATAGTAGCAGAAGGAAGATGATGTTTCTACCAGCCCGGTGCTGTGTTCAGAAGGACCTTCCTTGTATTGACATACAATTCCTCTATGTCAATACAATGATGGTACCCTCCATCCATGATTTTTTTCCGTACTAATTTTTGACTTAGTAGTAAGTGATTGCAAAACCTCCCTTCTTTTGGTACTTTTGTGGCATTAGTGCTTTTTCCTTTATTAATATAATACTGACTGATTAATCTCAACAACATTTAGTCAATAATTTTATGTAATTAAACTGTCTGTGCTAGCTCAAAAGTTGTGGCTTACTTCACTCTTTATTTCAAACATCAGCTGTAATGCACTTATTCTATGCTTCCAGAAACAACTTGGGTGATGTAAGGAAGTGACATCAGCTGATGATGTAGTTTTCGGTGTTTTGTTCATAATCAGAAGCTACCTACATCATCTTCAGGGTGATGGATTACAGCTTGTAGAATGTTCTTTGTATTTTACCCTACTTATATTATTTAAAGCTTCTAGTCTCTGTTTACTCCTCTTTCCCCCCACTGTGTTCTTTGCTTTCTCAGTAGCGTAAGAGGTCCTTCCCGCTGCTGCTGTGTCATGGCCTACTTTTTTGGAACCTGCTGCTCTGGCTTGTGCTTATCTGAGCACAGCTCACGGCACATTGACATCTGAGCATGGCATGGTACAGAGCTGGTTTCTCTCTTAAGGAATCTGTTCTTCTGGCTATTGATGACAGCTAACTAATGATGCCCAGTGGTTTTTTGGAGTAGATGCTTCAGAGTCCAAAAAGGGCTTTCAGAAGCACTTGGCTGAGTCTTGCTCCTCGTTGCAGTTGGTTTGAGGTTAGATCCACGCTGAACATCAAGATTAGTAGTCAGAACTCAGTGCAGCTCTTTTTGATTGAGCTGTTCATTGTGTTTAAGAAACAGTGTCTTTCTTTTAGAAACAGTGTCTTTCTTTTAGAAACAGTGTCTTTCTTTTAGAAACAGTGTCTTTCTTTTAGAAACAGTGTCTTTCTTTTAGAAACAGT
>NW_021940207.1:5554367-5637442 GCF_001715985.3 Manacus vitellinus | reverse complement strand
CAGTGTCTTTCTTTTAGAAACAGTGTCTTTCTTTTAGAAACAGTGTCTTTCTTTTAGAAACAGTGTCTTTCTTTTAGAAACAGTGTCTTTAAACTTTGGACAGGACAGATGCTATTCTGTCACATGCAGTGAGAGCAGCTCTGTCTCTTGCTGGGAGCTCTGTTCCGGGTGCTGAAGTTGGGTTTGTTGCCGTTTTGGATTGTCATCGCTAGAAACTGGGACTAGGCAGATGATATCCCACCACTGGTGATGTGCTCCCTCCAGTCTCATGCAGAAATACAGCGTGTAGACATGGCAGCACGTGTGGCTGTGTGCACAGCCTTGCAGGCTGGCTGGTGTCTCTGCCCTCGTGAATGGAGATTTCCTCTTAGAAAAGGAGGCGCTCTGCCAGGGGAGCAGATGGGCAGGAGCAGCAGCAGCTGGGAGACCATGTATGATTATCATGTGGGCTTATTGTCTGCAGCAGTGCCAAAACGGCCACTTGGCTTTATCAAGTCTGTGCTCAGGGCTCTTTCTAACCCAGCTGCTTCCAGAGGCAGGGTACAGAAAGGGGTCAGGCAGCACTGAGTGCAGGAGGCAATGAGCTCTGCCCAGCATCCACCATCAGGAAGGGAAGCAACAAGTTCCTCAAGGGCTGAAGGCTACCATCTCTATTTCTGGAGCACTGCGTGAGAGCAGCCAAGCTGAGCCCTTACTGTTCCCTCTCACATGTACAGGCTGCGCTCTTCCCTTTCGAGTAGAACCTTATCTCACCAGTAGAGCCTTACACACTGCCCTGCTACCACTGGGGTCAGGGAGTAGCTCCAGGACTGGTGTTCAGTGTGAGTTGGTCTGGTGGGGTGGGCAGGTCTCCAGCAGAGCATGCTGAGCAAAAAACCTGCTGATCAAACAACAGTGCAGGGGGTCATGAAGAAGCCCTGTGTTTACAGTCCCACAGAAACCACTCAGGACTAACATCCAGACAGAATAACTCTGCCTTTCCCAAATAGCCATCTCCTTGCCATGACAGGGGCTAAGGATATGCTGAGGCATTATGAAGAGCAGGGTCTGCATGGGCTGGTTTGTGCTTGGATTGAGCCACCTTCTTATTTGTACTGTGATTTCAGCTTATTCCTGAAGATTGAAAACATAAAGGAAGCAACCTTGGCAATTCTGTGGACTTTGTGCTGGAGAGCGGTGCTTCAAATGTTATCCTTCCACCTTGACTTAAAAGGTGTGGATGGGAAGGAGTCCAGGCTCAGCACATCTGCATCTCCTGAGCACTGCAATGCTTTCTCTTGCTGTGGTTTGGAGGAGAACTTGATGTGCTACTGAGATGCCATCAATGTGTGTATTGTTATTTGATGCCTGATACTTGTAAAGCCAGAGTAGGCACAGATCTGACTTTCCTGAGAGACTAGAGGAGAATCAGTGATCTAACCTGAGCTGGTATTTTAATGCAGGATGCACAGTTGAAATGTAGAGTAGAGCACAGGCAATATAATATTACCTTCTACTGATAAATAATTTGAAAGGTGACCTGTAAATGGCAAGGGAGGAAAAATATTCACTGGATTTGTTCCCTTGAATTTACTTCTTTGCACTGAGGAAAGAAGCCTTGAAGGAGTATAGGGAGGGACTTCTCTCTTCAAGATGGCTTTTTAAGAACATGTATGTTATGGCCTTGTGATGGTTTCATGATCTGGAAGGGAAATCGTGATGTCCCAGATGAGACACGAAAAGATCTCTGATAAAATATGTTTGAAGATGAATGTCTCTGTATTAATGGGTTTGATTGTTTTGCTTGAACTATGTTTCTACCACTGTTACCTTAAAGGGAGAAATGCTTCACAGCTCAGAAGCAAAACAAAAAAATAACAGAAATGTTAATTTTGCCTTGCTCTCCAAGGGTGAGCCCTGTGAACTAATTCATTTCCTTCTCCACAAGGAAAACAAACCTCCACTTACATTTGCCAATGTTATGACTATCCATTTTAGGACATTGGAAAAATATATTTTCAGTATTTGGGAAACTTGGTCTTCATGTATTCTCATGGCAGTGGGGCTCAGTCTGATGCCTGCAGCTAGGAACTGTTTCCCAGATTTTTCTGTGAAGCTGAATTATTGATGGCTGTTAGCTTTCCGGGCAGTGCACAGCTTTGAAAGGAGGCTCTTGGATCATTGGTGCAGTGCCTGCTATTACAAATGATATCTCAGATTGTGTTCTTGGTAACCAGCCCAGCTGTACCTTAAAAGTTTTCTTTGCCTTCTCTTCTTTCTGTTGAAAATTGTTCTTGAACTTGGATGCCAGGAACTTTAATGTCCTCTGAGAGTTTGCCTCAGAGGAATCCGCCTTTAATCTATGCAAGTTGGTAACTTGAGTCCAAGAGTTTTAGGAAACTGACTGAGAAGCTGTGGAGCGCTCTGGTGTATATTTTAATTGTGTTTTGGAACATTAGTGAGGACTAATAGACCTTGAAAGAGTCATTGTTGTGTTGTTTTTCAGAAAAAGCACACAGGTTGACCCTGGAAGTGCAGTCTGGTCAGTTTGGCATTGATGGTAGGTAAAGGCATAGCAATGAGGAAATAGGATTTCACGTGTCAGTGAAAGAACTGAAGAAACAATAGACATTTACTTTGACCTTCTAGGCACATAATAAATTCTAAGTCTGCTTCATAAGTTCTGTAGTGAAGTTTGACTTGCAGCTCACCTACAGTACCTAAAATGAAAAAACCCTAATCTTATTCTTCACAATAACGTAGGACCTAGTAAATGGATAGAAGCCAGTTGAAATGAGAATTTTATGTGCTGGGTCTTCATCTTGGACTGTTTCTAGTTGCTTTTTAGGGGCCTGTTCCTGCACTAGTATGCCATCTCTGACTTGTGGGGTGGCAGCTGAGATTAGAGCAGGTGTTGCTCGGAACTGACCGGACCATGTGCTAACGTGGGATCACATGTGCAATGTTCGCTTCCACAACCAAACTCAGGGATCTGCTTGGGGATGGGGATGCCCATGAGAAGTGTCTGCAGAATGAGTTGCAGTGGTTTAGAATGAAGAGCATGAGAGAGTATATAACCACTGAATGGTTTGCTAGTCCTGAGCTGTAGGTGAGAAGGAGAACATAAACACCAGGATGTATAAAGGAATAGTAGGAGAGAGGAATTACTGTTCCTGTACTTAGAAACTTACATAGTGCCAGAGCCATATATCCTCTGTGTGTGCAGCTCTCAGCACAGTGGATGCCTTGAGCTGTTTTTTCGGTAGCACAAATTATAAAAATGAGCACAAACCTGGGTTTTACCATCCCCATTGCACCAAAGTTACAAATCTTAAAAAATCTTAAGAGGTACAGGAATAATACTGGTGTGGAGAAACTTTCTTACAGGGATTAACTTAAGGATGAACTTTGTTCTCCAAAAAAGTGACTTGATCCTGGTATGAATGTTTTAATGACTTATTAGCAGGGCACTCATTACTTTATTAATGAGTTAGAGGGTGAATGAAATCTAGTGGCTGGATGTGAAAGCAGAAAAGCATAAATTCGCTGTGAGGTGGATGTTTTATGAATCAGCATAATTAATCTTGAAACAACATATCCAGAGAAGGCCTGAACCTGAGACTGAGCAACTACTGAGAGCTCCTCTCTGTGTCTGCGGGTGCGTGGGCTCATCTTGGCTTGCAGGATACAGGGCTGGGGGCGAGCACAGCGATCCCCCTGACCTGACCAGTGCAGGAGTTGCGATCTGGGGGTTCGCACAGCACCCGCGAGCAGGCGGTTCTCCCGCAAGCCGCCGGCCGTACGCGGAGTGTGGCGGCGCCGGATGCGCTCCCGGATACGGGGCCGTGGCCGGTGCGCCACGGCGCCGGCGAGGATGCTCCAGCGGGACTCCGCCGGCAACACCGCGTTGTTGTAACCGCAGCGCTGCCCGCTCTGCGGGGCGCGGGGAGGGGCAGGGGGCGCCGGCGCGGCGGTCGCGCGCGGCCGCTTGCTCCTCCCTCCCTCCCTCGCTCTCTTCGCTCGGCAGCGAGATCCGCACCGGGGAGCCGGCGGTGCCGCGGTCGGCGGGAGCGCGGGCGTGGGCGCGGGCGGGCGCGCATTGGGGGCGGTGCAGGCAGGCGCGGCGGGGCCGCGGAGCCACTCGCCCCCGCAGCACCGTCGGCCAGGGACAGCTCCGCCGGCGCACAGGTAAGCGCGCGTTCCCCCCGCGGCCGCGCCCCCTCCGCCCGCGCCCCGCGGGCGATGCGGGGGGGCCGCGGTCACGCCGTCTTCCCCCGCCGGTTGCGTGTGCTCTAGCAGCTCCGGGGCTGTGACGCGCCGTCCACCCACCGCAGGAGCAGGCAGCGGCGGCCGGCTCTGCCCGCCGGCTCTCGGCTGAGGAGAGAGCGCGTGCCGCAACTTCCCGGCGCTGCGCAAGCTCCGCGATGGAGGAAGGTGCGGTACCGGGCGCAGGTGGGGGGCGGCGGCGAAAGGACCGCAGTGCCGGGCTGTGTGCGGGGCGGGCGGTCGAGGGGCTGCCGCTGTGCTGGGACATTTCGCCAGCCCGGCGGGGAGCGGGCGGGAGGCGCGTCCCTGCCGATCCCGCGGGGTGCTCGGCCCGCTGCGTAGGGAGTGAAGGGAAGGGGTGGCTGGTTTTTTTTTTCTTTAATTTATTTATTTTCCTGTAGGGCGAGACAGATGTTAGTTGGTGATTTGTTTTCTTAATGCTAAGGATTTGCATAATAAATATGAGGTCTGTCCCGTGTTTTTTTAGCCAGTCAGCAATGGAGAGGTTTTTAACAGATGAAAAGCATTTCATTATTAGAATGGGTTTTAAAATTTTTTTTTTTTTTTTTTTATGAAACGAGAACAGGGCTATAGAGCTCTGCCCTCGTTACATTGCATATTTAACACATCAGAACATAATGATAGATTGGGAGAAATGCAATGAGTATTGTGTTGTTGAACTGTCCACCCTGGAAAGACGAGATCATTAAATATTGCCTGCCTAGCTTGTGTGTTTGCATACAGAGATACCTCATCCACGTATATCCCTTCAGATTGAACATATGTATTTTGTTTCCATACATAGCTATGTAGTCCTGCATGCTTATTTACCTATCTACCTCTACAATTGCTTTGGAAATCACACATTCAACTGGTACGTGAACTCAAAATCTGTACATGTTAATTGCCAATGAAATATTGATGGTAAGTCAGTCCATGCAGAAGAAAGGCAAGTTGCCATTCCCACTCAACATAGCTGCCTGCTCTCCTGTATAACACAAATCTGGTAGCTGTTTAATTGATAGCGATCAAGGCAGTGGGACAATATGGACTACATTAATTCAAGGAAAATTATGGTAGACTTGTATAACACAATACTACATACCTTCCAGGGAGACGAGCAAGCTATATTTAAACCTCAGGTTTATTTTTGTAACTATCTTGTCAATCAGGGCTATAGTTCTCCTGTGTGGGAATATCTGATTATATGCTGATTAAGGAAGGAAGCTATTTCAATCATAAGGAGGCAGTATGTCCTATAAAGTACAGTTTCTTGTGGGCAGTGATCGATAGAATTTCCAGGGCATCAGGACAGGTAAGTACCTCTTAAAAAAGTATATCTGCAAAGACTTTACTTAAATTAAAAAGCTCACAGCAGTCATGTTAGCCTCAAATATTTTTTTTTATTATCCATGCTGTTTTCACAGTTAACCTGAGATGGGCCACCTTTGCCTTTTGAACGTCCTACTAGTACATGTCTTGATGTGAAATAAATGGACTGTGACTTTAGTATAACACATTACGTACCTTGTCATGCACTACACATGCAGTCAAAAGACTCTCCGTGGAACTTCTGATGGAACTTCTGTAGCTGGAGGAGTTGTACATGGGGCAGAAAGAAAACATCTGCAATAAAATAAGAAGGGTCCAGCTAGTTGGTGTCAAAAGTACCCCCAAAGAGAGTGTCACCCAATTCCCATGTTGTGCAAACAGAAACTGTTATAATGCAGTTGCTGCCGGAGTTGGCAATGGGCATCTGAATGAGGCAGCTTTTCAGACTACTGGTACTTCTGTTTATTAGTTGCAAGATGGGCTCCACAGCAATCCATGTTTCCTTGTGCTTGGCTTTGGTGGAGGAGATAGTAGGAGCGAGAAGACCCCAAGAGTCCCTACTCTGAGAATTTTGTGTAAAAAATTCTCAGCGGTCTTCTGTTGCTAGAGATTTTCTTTCATGAGGTAGAGGTAGGGAACAAATACTCTCTGGGTTTCCTCTATCTGTGTAAAAAGAAGGGCTGTCAAGAGCAAACCCCACAGAAATCAAGGCACCAAAACGGGACAGGTCCCAAGCAGAGATGACCTTAAAGGAAATACACAAGGAACTTTGGCATCTCAATCAAAAAACGAGAAGGCAGAAGTCTTCTCACGGCAGGGATCCAATTGTGTTGGCACTGAAATAATTTTTGAAACTCACATAGTGTTGGAGAAGCATGAGAAGGCCTGTGGTGCACAGGTCTAGCAGACTAATTTTGTGTACATGTATAGTGAAGCACAATGTAGGATGTCTCCCCAGAGGGAAGGTATGAGCCAGCCTAAACTCACGTTTTCATTTTTTTGTGACTAATCCTAGGTGGACTTGCAACTGCATTGCCTTACTAAGCACTTGTTTACGTTTTATTTTCATTACTAACCAGGCCTCTGCATTGTGAGTCCTATGTTATGAGATTGCTGCTTGCATACAGTGTTTCTCCAAAATCATCTCACTTTTTAAATGCTTTCTCCTGCAGTCTTTCTCCCACCCCTCCAGTCTTCCTTGGTGCAGATCTTAGAACATCTCAAACTCAGCGTTGTACAGATACTGGGGAAGAATGTGTGCTATATTAAGCAACATAGTCTGTTTAAGAAAACCTACCTTCTGGTCCCTGAATTCAGCTGTCCCTGATGACTGCTGTGGACATTTTTGCCTGGGATTTGCCATCCTGGTAAAACTTGGTTGTCCAAATGTGGCTGGTGCTGATGCTTTGCAAAACCTGCAGTCCTCTGTAAAAACGGGGCTAGAAAACCATCTCTGGTGCTGCCCAGAGCAGCCATAACTGATTTCACTGGTTGGAATTATTCATGAGAAAGAGGAAAGAAAGACATATTCTGGTTTTTGTGCAGTGGGATGCAGGACTAAGGACTTTACTGTTAGGACTGTAGCAGTAAGAATGCAAGCCAAGAGAGTTCTGATGTGGGCTGAGGAGGTGGTGCAGCCTGTACCATCTTCCAACAGTCAAAGCTGGCTGGAGCTGAACATCTTTCTCTCTTCAGGGCTCCTTAAAGATAAATAGCACTGTCTGGAACTGCAATTTACCAACGCATCTTGGTGGTCTAAAAGTAGCATTTGGCCTCATCTAACTTACAGCTTCTTTGATTTACTCTGTTCTGCACATTCACTGTCTCCAAACCTTCTCCACAAGTAAGAAGCTTAAAAGTTGTAGCTGTTCCCAAAGCTCATTAGGCAATGGGGTAATGGAGGGTACTGTGGGTGAGAGCTCTGTTTTACATCTGCTACCTGATCCCTGTTCTTGAGTCTCGCCACTACAGCAGTTCCTGTAGGCTGCAGCAGTAAGCGATACCACACCAGGCATCCCAGGAACTGGGCTTTGCCAAAGCTAATAGTTAATGTGGAGGTTAAAGAATACTTGGTCACTTGCCAGATTCTTCAGTCACAGCTAGAAAGATGCTTAGCAGAGGAAGGAACATCACGCAGCAATGTTCAGACTCAGAGGCTGCAAAAGAAATCAGCCGAGCAAGAGTCAAGCTGCACAGTGTGGAATGTATCCCTGGGCTTCTGGATGGAGTAGAGAGGGACTGCAGGGCTAGCCTTGCTGCAGGGAGGACTCCTTTCCTCTGACAGTGCTATACCCTTTTCTGTACTCCTGAAGACACAGGGAAATCCCTTTCTCCCTCACTGCCATGAAACACATATTACTACTTTTATCTTGCTGAGGTGGGGATTGGGGTCTTGATCTGTCTGTATTGTATGGGAGGCAGGGGAAAGCTGTCTGACTGAACCTTCTTCAGGGGCCCAGCCAGTTTTTGGTGCTCTCTGGTCTCCCTGGAAGTCAGTGCTGGGTGCTGGTGGCTCTGGGGCAGTTGCACTGTCTGGGTGCAGGACAGGCTACTGACAGCATAGGATGCATTCTGTTAGGTAGGAAATACAGCAGGGTTTGTTCTTATCAGGTGGTCTATGGGGACAGCAAATCTAAAGCACACTGTTGGCTGAGACGTGGAGGTGCTCTTGTCAGTCCTCTGTGCCCTGGTCCTTTCCTGTTGGAAAGTAGTCTCAGGTTGGAGAGACATTCTTCATGCAGTGGGTCTTTCCACAGGAACCCCATCCTCATACTCAGAAGGCTGTGTGGTAGCAACCAGGGGACCTGGCCTTAAAGCTCTCTTCTACTGAGGGTCCCAAAGCAGCAGGCCTTGGAGGAGATGTCTGCAGAGGACATCTCTGCAGTGTGACTGTCCTAGGCAGATGCTGCCACAGTAGTGCTACCTGAGTCATGTTCTCTTCTCAGTCACAAAGCTGGGAGCAGGATTTTTGCTTTTGTAGAAAAACCATAATGCTGCTGTTCATAGACATGTGATGTTCAGGCCTTCAAGTGAGATCTTGTAAACCAGCAGTAAGATCCCATTTACCTAGGGCACAATTACTCTTCCTGTGTCTGTCAAACTGGTCTGAGCTTTTTGCATCTTGCCATCTCACGGATATGGGAATCAGCAATGTGGTTTGATCCCTCCCTCCCCACTGGAGCTGCTTTGAAGCCTCCTTGTCCAGCCCTAGGATTGTGGACCAGCTTTCTCTGTGCAGCTGCCTTCACACTATGCCTGTAAAGGGCAGAATCTTCACCTTGAAGAACTTGTGATTAAAACCCAACAAGAGCTGAGGAGTGATAGGATTGAAGACGGGCTTTGTGGACAAGGTGAGAGAGGGTGGCAAGTAAGAACATGCAGTTCTGGAGATTGCTGTGCACTGTTCCCACCTTCATGGCTTTCTTCAATGATCAAAGAAAAGATCTTAGAGATCCCAGCCGTAGTTCATGTCCTGAGGTTGTTTGGAATGCCCACGTCAAAATGTACCTCATAATGCGTCTTCCCGACACGTCCTGTATTTGTTAGAGGTGAGTCTGCAGCATTTACTGTTGCATGTGTGTTGGAGTAATGCAGATTGCTTTGGTAAAGTCTGGGTCACACAATTCATCTTGCATACTTGTTTGTAATGGAAACAAAGTAGTGGCACAGTTACTTTTGCTATGAAACTGTTTACTTTGTTAGGGGAATACTTTCATTTCTGTCAGGATGGTCAGAGGCAGCACATTTTCCATAGAGGAGGCAGCTCTGTGCTCTCAGCCTTTCACAGAGATGTACCGTGTGAGATCCAGGGCATATTGCTGAGGCTAACAGTTCTCAAACTGGCTGCTTGAAGTTTGACATAGGGAAGGAAGTTTGGGGATGTAAATAAACGGCCTGATCTTTTTTTTTTTAGTATCTCCCCTATGCCATGCATTTCAATATGGGTATCAGTTTTCTTTATAGCGGGGGAACATTTTAATTGCCTGACCTTAACACCTTATCCCTGAGGCTGGAGTGGGGTGCTCTGAAAGGTTACTTTGGTCCTGTGCCTCAGATTAGATCTCTGCTGAAAGACGAAGGAGGAGAATGTAAAGCACTAAGAGGAGAATGTAAAGCACTGCTTTCATATTTTTCTTTAATGCATTTCAGAAAGGGAGAGAAATGTCTGTTCTCCTCACTTTAGAAATCATGTTAAACTCAACACAAATATGACTGTCCTGGAAGCGCTCAAAGATGGTAAGAGCTAAGGTTGCTATGTGGTACTTGCAAATGAGCAAACCTTGGCTATTTGCTGCCACCTAGAAGAGCAGATAATGGTCTAGTACCTTTATTAACCATCATTTGGTAGCTGCTGAAATACTCTGGGTGGGCATCTACAGCTTCTGAATGAGAAGGGTGACCCAAGACTATCTGATGCTGGGGGAAGTAGACATGGTACCCAGAAAGTGTGTGTGCTCTAATGGGTCTCATAATGAGGAGGGAAAAGTAAGTGGCCATGCTCATGTTCCTTCATACCTACAACCCCCCCATGTTACTAAACAAAGGGAAAAGAGGACGCTAATAATAGTGTAAAATCTTATAAAAATTGGTGGAGGATTTGGTCATCTGGCTCTTATGAAAATACCCAAGGAGCAAGTCCTCTAATCCACTTCCACAAGTTATGTGGGAGGTGTGGATGCTGCTTTTGAGCTGAATGAAATGCTGGAGAAATTGACAATGGTTGGTTTGTTTGTTTGTTTTTAATGTATTAAGTTGTTCTGACATACCACTTATTCATATAGTGGCTGGAAGCATAATCTGTGGATACTTTGAGTAATGACTTGGATACAGCTGTTTCATCCTTATGTCATTTGGGGTCCAGTAATTTAAAAAAAAACCTTGATTTTTTTAAAGCTCTTTTTTTTTAAAAAAAAAAAAAAGGGGCTTAGCTTATCACAAGACTTTTCTTATCTGCTCTTGTCTTTCCCTCTCTATCTACTCAGCTATTCAAATCCTGTGTGAATTGCATTCATTTCTAATGTGCCATAAAACTTGATATGCAAAAGCTAGTTATTTAGGAAGAATTGCAGAAACTATTTTAGTCTGTCTCTTTTAACCTATAAATGAGGTAACATGATTAATTTTTACATGCAAAGCTTGGTGTTTATTGGCATGGTAAAAGGCAAACTGACAATGAAAAATATTCCTGATGGGCATAATAATTAATGCTTTCACTCAAAGTATAAAGGCTTTAATAATGCTGTTATACTAAAATGATTGAAGAAAGAATTTACTATTTTCCTGTCAGTGGTACAAGGATGTTTCCTTTTAATATATCTCCTATATCCCTGCTTTTTCAAAGTGTTCTTTATACTCAGAAAGAGTACAAATCATCGTGCTAATTCATTGAGTTTCTTCTCCCAGGTCTCAGGTTTGGATGAACCTTATGATTTGATACTTACGCAGGACACACATTGAAAGCTATGGCTTTTTTCTTCAGATTGAATTAAACCATTTATGGTGTCGTCATGTTTCAGTAGAGATCTTGTGGCTTGAGATGATGGCTGCTCAGTAGAGTGCGGGAGCAATACTGCGGCGTGCCGTGAGCCACGTGGCTGAGGGAGGGCTGTGTGTGCATCAGGATGTGTACTTTGAGAAGTAAGGCGTTTTTACTTGCTATTTTTAATAGCATGTGCAAAGCAAGAAATCAGGGAAGCATGGAATAGCATTTCTAATTTGGAAAACGACTCTTCTTGAGCTGTGCTTCTTCCTCTTGCGTTTCATCCCCCTGTTGGAGACTGGCTTAAGGCTGGCTTTATCTACCATCAGCCTTCAATAGGTAAGGTTAATTTGCTGAATGTAGCTACTTGGATTTTCTTCATAAATCCTCCAGAAGTGCTGAATGTTTTACTGGTATAATAAGGGAAAGTTGCCTTCCTTCTCAGTCACTGAGAATGTATTATTAATGCAAAAACACTTCCCTGGCATTTAATGCTATCTCCAGAAGAGGCTGACAAGGATGAAGGCCTCTCCAGGAAGACTGAAGCCCATCTGGTCACTAAGTCTCTTATGCCATGTTTATTCCAATGTAAAGTGCTATCACTGTACTTTTTTCCCCAAATCCATACAGACAAGGTTATTGGTAGGATGGACATGCTTAAGTGTTAGGATAATCACTACTCAAGCAAATGTTGAACTAGAAACCTTGAGGTATTTTCCAGCTGACTCTGGTCTCTGATATGATCCTACCAAGGAGCATGAACTCTAAATCTGGTTCCAGATTCTTTATCCTGTCTCTTCCTACTTCCATTTGCATACTAGTCTCTACTGCCTTCTCATTTCTGAGTGTTTATAATTACTTGGGGCATTGAAGAGTGGGATCCAGATGTTGTGGCTGTTGTTTAGCTCTGCTTTATTTGGAGTGGGGTGGAAGTACAGGTGTCTGTCCAGTTTGAAAGATCAAATCTGTATGAAATTCAGCAGTAGAATAAGCTTCTGCTTTGAAGAACACCCTCAGCATTTCATCCTTTATTGATGTGTAGTCCTGAGTGTGTGTTTTGGGGGAGAACTTCAGTGAGTATAAAACTTGTCTCACCTTCAGTTGAGAATATTTTGCAGCAGTGGCTTTAGAAAGGTCAGGAACAAACATAAAAATATTCCACATATCCAGAATTACTGTTTCATCATAGATGATATTATTTTGGGATTCAGTTTAGTTTTCTGAAACTTCGTCTGGAAGACATAAGTATGAATTCATTCTCCATTTAAGAATCCTTGCACACACCATGCTCACTATCATGCAAAAATGTCCATTCCACTGCCACTTTAGAATAACCCCAAATTCAGTCTTATACATGCTAGTGACTCCACCATACTGTAAGCGAGAGGGAAACAGCAGCAATACCAACAAAATGAGGAAAAATTTAGAATCCAGCACCTTCTAGTATATGTAGAAAAAAAAAGTTAATTATAGATGAAGAAAGACATGGATTTCCTATTTTGATACTAACAAGCCATTGCAGCATAACTGGGTTGACAGTAGAAAGACCTGCTTTTTATGATATTTCCAGCATATTTGATCTCTTTGAAGGCTGAATATGAGCTTTTAAGATTATTTCTGGCCTTGAATTCATATTCCCTTTTAGTATTGACCAGTGCTCCTGGTATTCTGAGACTGCCCATTAACCGGTGCCATACGTTATCAAATAATTGCATTGACAAAGCCAGCTGTTAATTTTTAAACTTTTTATTCCTATCAGTGTGCCCCAGTGGAGAAATTTCATACTGCAAATTGTAACCATTTTGTTCCAATATGAGAAGTGAGGGAGAAATCAGCAGAGAAGTTTAAAAATTACTGTCCGGAGTCTCCTCTTCCAGTCAAGATTTTCAATGAAGTTAGTGGAGCTGTTCTGGATGTGCACTTGTGTAGATAAATGCATTATTTGGTCCGTAGGCAAAGGCCTTACTGAACTGAAAACACAATGGAAATAATACTGATTATATGGTGTAAGACCTATTTAAATGACTTTAGACCTCAATTATTAACCATTTAAGAAGTAGTAAAAGTTTTAAGCAGTAATTTTATATTGGTTCAAGATGATACTAAAATAACAAACAGTTATGGCTTATTTTACTTTCTTCCTGCCCCTTTGAAGACACTTACCTTTATTGGTACAAATTATATAGCATTGAGGGCTTTGTGTTAGCAACTGCTATTAAAATTGCTATATAGTATCTTCAAAAGTCAGAACATCCGCCACATCTTAGAAATGACTATGAATTACGCGTCTAACAAGTGGCTCTATGCTGAGACATGTCTTGGCATTACCACTAAACATAGTGCCAAATATCTAGATTTACCTGTCAGTTTTATTTGTATGATTCATCTCTCAGTAACATGCATTTCAGTCTTTCTGACCTAAACTGTGTTTATAGTGCATTCCCCTCTCAAAAAAACCCAACATCCAGGAACAGCAAGACTCTGAGTTTTTATTTGTTTGTTTAAAAACAAAAAAAAAGGCACTAGGGATGAATTTTCCACCTCCTTTGATTAGAACCTTCCCAGAAATAGTGAGGACAAACCTGACATACTGAAGCATACAGCCGTGGGCAGTATGCAGAGACAAAGAACAGAATGTGTTTAAAATCTTAATTATTTATAGTAAGAAAATAATGGTTTTCATTAAATTGTCCCTTCTGTGGCACCACCCTAAAGTTGATGACAGAGATCCGAGTGCAGAATTTAGCCTTGTGTTCTACTGTCTGTGAAATTGAGAACAGGGAATTGAGGCTGATGCTGAGCTTTGCATGCATGGAGATCTTCTAGTGCAAGCAGTGCTCTGTGCTGTGCAAGTCAACCAAATGGTGGGAATGTTCTGACTGATGGCCTGTATATATACCACTGTATATATGAAAACACAGGCAGTTCCTTTTTCATTTAAAGGTTTTCAGGAACAGTGAATACAGAAGAGTCTCACTGAATCTGAGCACTGTTAAAGCTGGCATCACCACCACTGAAATGCATTTATGCTCCTATGGAGTATGAGTTTATATTCAGTAATCTCAAAGGCAAGGCTGATGTATAGCTACCTTGCTCCTCTTGTATTCCTCAAGTCATCTTTATCACCCAGAAGCTGCATGGCAATTTAGTAATCCAAACCAAACAGAGCATGTCCTGGATGCAACTCCAACTGATCCTGAAAGTAGCTTGGTGGGTTATTGGCTTGGAGAACACTAGGACCATGTAGGTGGACGTGTCTCACTTCTGTCTCTCCCCTGTACCTTCATATCAGTTCTGTAAGTTGGGCTTTGGCTTGGAGCCTGGCTGTGGCACCCAGCAGGTGTGCTTGGTGCTTAGCTCTTCATCCTGGCCCCTCAGATGTGTGAGGACTTTGTCTTCTGCTGTTTCCCTGCCTATGGACAGTCCCTCTCCTTAGTATCAGGTCTTGAGCCTCAGGAGGAGTCAGTGACCTAGCAAAAGATAATGCATGAATGTTCTTTGCATGTCAGGAACACAGAAGGAAGCATCTACCTCATCCCTCTCTTGTTTGCAATGGAGCTACCTAAAAATCAGATCTCTTATTTTGCAGAAAATCCCATTTTCTGAAGTTTCTCTGCTGAACTGGATTGAACCCAGTATTTTTCTTACCATTTGGGCCTCTCAAAAGCTTCCCGGACTCTGCACTTTCTGATGGATCCTACCTTGGATTCATAAGAGTTTGTCAACACCTGTGGTGGTATGAACAGCACAACTGAGAGCAGAAACTCATGTTTTTAAGCTAAACAACTTTACTGTGTGCTGTTCTTGTAAGGAGGTATCACAATAGCCAACTCTTACTGATTTCTGAGGGATTGTGGATTTTATGGGATGCTTTTAAGGTGTTTCAGGTGGAGGTACATAGGGAGCATAAAGCTTTATCAGTACTTTTAGCTCTTGTACTATTTCTCTGATCAACCTTATAGCTCTTCTATCTGTTGAAGTATGGAGGCTAAGTTGATGGGAAAAATAGTTGTTTCTAAGTTTCCATTTTAACTTCCTTTGTAAAAGAGAAACAGTGCTGTTTGCCAGAAAGGAGAGCCACATTGTCAGGAAATCTTGTGTATTCCTCTCTTCAAAAATACTGTATATCAGTCCTTAGTAACATGTTTTAATTTGAAATTGTTTTGAAATAATTTCTTTGGACAATAATACTGTTATTAATTAGTTATGTTATTGTTATATATTCTGTTAACAAACAGTAATGCTGCATTGAAAACTTTAAAACTTATTTTTTCTCTAGGAAACAGCAATAGAACTGGTCACTAAATTGCAAGAGTTACAATTTACTATATCAAGTATTTCTGTGCAGACGATGTCAGCTGCAAATGTTTTGCCCTTTCTTTGCCAGTGGTTATTGGCTCAAATGTTCTGCAAGGCCATGTGAAACTGTTAAGTTCCATGAAGAACTGACCTCATCTGGATGGATAATTTTGTAGCTTTACCAAAAAAGCATCATTCAAACCAGATCGCACTGTCTTGGTTTATGAACTGTGTGGCTTTCGCCCCATGTCCCAGAGTAGCCCCAGCTGGCACTGATAGCTATGAACTACATATATTTATAGTGATGCTGCATGGTACCAGAAACAGTGACCAAGGTGGCTACCAGCCAATGGCTGCTGAATGCCCTGAAATAATGAGGAAACAATCAGAAATATCAAAGCATGGGCAGTGGAGTCGCTTCATATAAGACAAGCCTGGATGGATCTGGTATTGCATCTTTCTTTTTTGCTGAAAGGCATACTGGAGTGTCAAATCTGTTCCTAGAGGGGCTAGTTACAGCTACATGAGGCAATAAATCACCTCCTGCTCTTCTGGAAAAGAAACCCCTTGGCTCTCAGCTCAACCCCTGCTGGCAAAAAAGTGCGGGGATGGAGAGCCAGAGTTTCATACAGCTGTGCCAATTCCTATATACCAGCTTGTAAATCATCTGGGTTCAGCCCCTTGTGTCTGTACTCTGTAGTGGGAGGATGGCTACAGGAACCTCTGCTTAGTGGAGTTACTGTGCATGGGGGCTGTGTGTCCATGTGGCTCTGTACTTTATGTTAAATGGGAGGCTGGTGCCTGGACAGTACGTGTTTGTGTGTGCTCTGGGGTTGAGGTCTTCATTACCTTAGGTAGGAGTTTTATTAGGAACCCAGTATGGCTTTAGCACCTTACTCTGCTGATCTGAGACCTTGCCTGGGTAGCATTTGCAGTTTGGGAGTGGTTGGATCACAGAATCACAGAATATTCTGAGTTGGAAGCAACCCACAAGGATCATCAAGTCCAAATCTTAAAGGGGGATTGAACCCACAACCTTGGCATTGATAGCACCACACTGCAACCAGCTGAGCTAATCTCAGGGTTACCCGGTAGTTGATGTGTTGTTGGCCTGAGAGCTCAGGGAGCTTTGGAAGGAGGGCTTGTTGGTGATTAGGAAGAGGACAGTACAGAGCAGCATAACTCCTTGGTTAAATCCTACCTCTGAATTTTCATGTGTTGAAATTGCTTTTAAATCCTTTGTGCTGCTGAATGGAATGAAGATTGGTGGGTAACGCAGCCCTGAAACCAGGGCACTGATATTTTGTTTTCTCCAGCTAATCCAAAAGGTTTGGAACCATTTTACTACTAAAGCACCTCTGGCTTAGTTAGGGGTGATATTAGCTTCCCTCTCTATCTTCTTCTGAAGTTCATAGCTCAAAGGTGCTCCTGAAACATCTCAGATGACTTTAACTGGAGATATGCATCCCGTGCTAGCTGCCATCGTGACTAGAAAAGATGAAGTTTACCAGGGTTTTTTTGGATGATGAATCCTAATAGTTTTTCAGCACTTCAGCAATAAATAAAGCAGCAGTGTTTAATAATAGTAGGTAAGATCCTAGTGTCAGGCCTGGAGGGATGCATTAGTGCTGCAACAGCCTAAATGGTGGTCAGAGACTATAGAAGGATAAAAGTGCTTCTGACCTGTTTGGTAAGATAGACAAGAACACAAGGAAACCTCTGTTCCACTTTTTTTTTTCTCTTTTGGTGATTACTATTGTAGCATCATTGTATCATGTTGCATCTATGTTTTTTGTTTTTTCCCCCTAGCTGTTGTGAGGCCTGTGTGTTTTGGCATTATTCTGATGTGGATCAGATATGCTAACGTCCCTTCTTTGCCTCAGCCCTAATCTTGTTCCTAGTAGAGACAGTGGTAGAGAAGACACTAGAAAAACATGGGGTCTGAGAAGTGTTTCTGTAAGTTTGATGTATTCCATAGGTTGATCTGTGTACTGTATCCCAGAGGGACATCCTTACAGAAACACAGATGAAGGGATTGAAGTAGCAGTCTACATAATTGTCCCTTTTTTGTTACAATTGCTAATCACCTGGCATTTCGTAACACCTTTTTCTCCTCCTGTGCTGTCAGCTCCAATACCTGCTGTACCATCTTGCAATGATTGGGATGGCAGGAGATTGCGATCCCATAATTGCTTTATAGCTGGTTTGCTGTGAGCCTGGTGGATGAAAATTACCTTGAATGGTAAATGAAGTTACAAGTGCATGTGATCGAATGCTGGTGTGCGTCACTGCCCTCTTCACGTTTTGTGCTGCATGTGTAACGTTTCCATTAACTGGGACTGAAGGACTTGTTTGTTCATTTGCACCATTTTGCAGGCTACACTAGACTTCTGTGTAAAAGATAATATTAATTTTTTTCCCGCTAATAAGATCTGATTGATAGGCAGTTCCTGGTGGTGGGACTGAAATCCTTCAGTATAAGAGATTTCTGTAACATAAAACATTTTGTACTTTTAAATGTCAAAGAATCTTTATAAAGCTATGAAAATGGTATGAATTGTGCATATAATCCAACTCTTAATTTTAAAATCTACGCATTTTATAAAATCATTATAGTGACCTTATTTTAAGTTTAAAATAGTGTAGTTGGTTTGGTCTAATCTGCAAAGTTTCCATGTACAGTAAATCTAATTTTTCATGCAGAAAAAGATCTTCAAAGACAAATATTTGCAGTAATAGAAAAGGCAACATAATGAAATGATGTTAAAGAATATTATTCTTTGGATAATTTTTTCCTTTTTTTTCCTTATGGCTCATCACTGGAGGAAGATATCCAGGGCTGTGTGTGGATGTGTGTGCTTCTAACAGGTGGCTAGTTTTAATCACCTTTCCATGAGGGGAGAGGATTAGGAATTTTGAACTATAGGTTTGTGAGAGACTTTTATTGTTTGAGGTCTCTCAGGTACTAGTTAGCCTGGTTTTGTGGGTGATGGATGCATTTGGGACTGTTCCAGAGAGGTCGATGAGTCCATCTCACCAAACGCTGCTGAGGGCACACCACTAGTTAGTTAGTTACATAAAAGTGTACATTTGCCATTGAGAAACAAAGGGCTCAAACCAATAAACAACTGTATCAGTGGGTGCTTTTCCTGTATTTGCCTTGTCATGTTCCCTTTGACTTCTGCTGTCACACCTGTCCTGGCACACCTACCTGTGCCAGCAATAGAACTGGTACCTCTCAAGTGCCTGGCACATCTCAGGAACTTAATGCATCTTACACTGCTGGTGCTCAAGCAAAGGTAAAGCCTCTAATGCTCTATACATGATCTTGTCTGTTTGAGTAATGTAGCCATTTCACCAGTATAGGGTAGAACCCCAAGAAACCAAAATCCTTTTCTGAAAATGGTACATTTTATTCTGTTGCAAAGCCTAGTCAGGAACAAGCAATGTCAGCTCCTTATGGTGTAAGAGCACATTTGGGGTAATGTAGCTCACCTTGTATTATCAAAAACTGTCCCAAAAGTCAATTAGGAATATTAGCATAGGCAGAGCCTTTCGGGTCTGATGTAGACTCTAATAACATTTGAAAGACCCATCCCCTGAAAAGTTCAAATCTTTCAGTACTAGCAGCTGTCCAGAGTAGGAAAAGATGGAATAGGAAATTTGTGGGACATGAAGTCAATTCAACATTGAATTGCTTTGTTTTGATACTTCTGTTCAAAAGCAGCTCAGCATCTCAAGGATGTTCAGGTGACATATGTTCATATGACATTTAATGTTTTGCCAAAAGAGGTCAAAAGTTTCGTTCTCATCAACTTCAACATTTTTTCCTAATGACACATGGCTTCTGGAGCTGAGTCTGGCAGCTGGAATTCATTCTATCTTCCCCTCAAATCAGTCTGCCTGGTGAAACACCAGCCTTTGTGACATGGAACACTAAATTGTTGCACAGCTCTTAGCATTCTTGGGTATCAGTGCTACAAAAGGGAGCCAAGAGCTTTATCAGTGTTACTTCTACTCTGTGCCTCATTTTCCTTTGTAACTTGCTCAAGGTCACCCTTGAAAGTGCTAGGATAACTCTCATTCTAGGACAGGAATAAAACACCTTTTCCATGATACTCTGAGCCAGAACATCAGAAAATTCATATCTTTAATGAACGACAGGGAGACTCCTTATTGCAATGTGAAAGATGTAGTTCTCCAGGGATTTTCCCTGAATAAGAGAATGCGACTGTGAACCGCAAGTTAGAAGCAGTGTGTTAGTAGGGAAAGGCAGCTGAATTTATTAAAAGTATTCTTCAGCTATTTTTGGGTTAGTTGAAGATGTCAGAACATTCTTATTTGGCACCGTATGATACTTCACTGCAGTTACCCTGATGAGACTGTCTCATTGTTGGAAAATGTAGGGTTGTTCTTGCATAATTGGAGGGGCAGGGTGGGCGTAGAGGTCCAAAAGACAATTCTCAATAATGGTAATACAGAAAGTCTGAGGGCTTGTTGAGGAAGCATCTCTGGACCTGGTTCATAAGCAGATGATTTCTCTGAGTGAGGATATTATTGCCCTCCTTTGGCATAAAGAAATAGAACAACAGCAAGTCAGCACGTGCTTCTAGCACTTATGATTCCTGGGGTTTAGGGGCTTGGAGGAAATATTTTCTGATATGTAAATATCTCAGTGTATATAGAAAGAGATTACAGGATGCTGTTCTTAGTCTTAAATGAAGATTTTTCTTGAGTTAAGAGAAAGCTAGGTCTCTAGGGTGTTCAATTTCTTCCTCCACCTGCAGCATTCTGACCATTCCCCTAGGAGTACTGTGGTCCTTATAAACTGAAGTTCAGTACCTGCAAAGGTCTTGGCTGCCTCTAAGCATCAGCCTCCCTGAAGGAGTAATGCTGACCCAGAAGAGAAGTATGCTGAGGACAGAGCTGTGCCTTTGGTCAGGGTAGCAAGCATGGAAGTTGTGCTTTTGGAGGCATAACCCATCCTTCAAAGCCAGCCTTTGAACTGCAACTTCAAAACCAACCTATCTGCTGGAAAATGGTTACATAATGCAGACTTAAATGTGTATTCTTCCCAGAGATGGGTGTGAACTGCTCAGCGATTCAGAGGTGAGTGCATGTTCATTAGGATGTGCCTTTCAGGAGGTAGGACCTGGCATCCCAAGAAATTAGTAGAAAGGGATACCAGTAGAAGTATCTATATGTAGGTGATATTGCTATCTGTTATGGGAAAGGATTTATCAAATTACAGTGTTTATTTCTGTAGCCTATACATAACGATATACTTTGCAAAAAGATAATACAGCTTCCCTGGTCCCCCAGTTTTTTTGAAGTGTAGCAATTCAGTAATTTGTTAGAAAGCCTAGACTTAATTTAGAAAATAAAAGGAACATGTAGGCAGATTTAGTTTTTGCTTTTACTCTAGATTGAAACTGTTCACTCTGTGGTTCAGTGTCTCATGGTTGATTGCTCTGTATGGAAGATGGATATTTCTCAAAGATCTATGCACAGTGTTCACAACATCAGCTGCTGTCTAATTTCTGCTCAAATAGTATTGAAAAGCAACAAACAAATGGGAAGACACTTCTCAAAACTTGAAGGAAAAGGTTCAAGATAAGGACTGGTTTATAGTGTGTGCTTTCTTCAAAAAGCAATGTATGCCAGCAGAAATGATTTCTTAAATTTGTGTAAATCTGTCCTGCTGGCTAGTTATCTTCAGGGATTGCATTCAAGTGCCAGTCTGTTTCTTGTGTAAGTCCAAAAAGCCTGGTTGTGTTCAATTCCACTTCAAAACTAGGCAGAAGCTCAGGGTAGACATGAGAATGCTATTGTAGTTATATTCCTTGTGTGAACTGTAGGTTCAGGACCATGGAGTATTAGTTTAAGCTCTGGATGCTTTTCTTGTGATAGTATCTCAAAACCAAAGGATTGTGCTCCGGTGGTCCTTGCTCCACAGGGACAAATGAAAAGCAAGTTTATCCTGGGCTAAAAACTGGGATACCTGAGTCTGTACAGAGCTCGTGGGTGCTCCTGCTGCTGTATGAACTAGTCATGTAGCTGGTGCAATCTCACTTTTTTCACAAGCTTTTCCTAGGTCAGGGTCTTGTGGAACAATGGTCTGTACTTGGCTGCTCTGTAAGTGTATTGCACTGTGGCAACCCCCCATTGCTTGTGGGAGTACCTGACTGGGAACCTCTCCAGCAAAGGTTGGGGTGTGCAGATGGAGAGTGGGATGCTGGGTGGGTTTTGGAGTTGTCTGGCTCTGGTTGGGTTCAAACTGGATGCAGGGCCATGCTGTGATGGGCTTGCCTCCTCCCAGATCTGCAGCCCTGCTGAGACAAACCCTGGCTGATGTGCAGAGCCTCGAGAGAAAAGCTATCAAAAGTGTCAGCTCTGTGATATGTGCTCTGGGACAGGAGAGTTGTGCTTCTATTGCTGCCTTGCCCTGTGCCAGCACTGCTTCTGGAAAGCTGTTTAACCATGTAGAGACTGACTTAATCTCTGGTCCTGTGTGAATGACAGGAAAGAGGGTACCAGCACTCCCAGTCACTGAGTACCAGCATTACAGACTAGCTTGCTGCTGCACTTCATCCTTGTGCTTGTTTTTGATCAGGAAACGCTACGTATAGCTGTTTATACATTTATATATTTATACATTTCCCAGGTCTTTTCTGCAGCTCAAGCAACAAGACATTAATGGATGTTTCAAGAAATCACTTCCTCTGTTGGTTACTTGGGTTTATTGATTTATTTTGAACTACTACTTATTAACATATTATGTGGAAGGATTATATTGAGAAGTATCTGATAGATTTAGAGTTTCTCTCCATTCAGTCTCTGCACAGTCATTTGAGGAAACAGGCGTGACAACCCAAACCTTCACTCATCTGTAGGCCATCCTGCTTGCTATTGTGCCAGGCAGTAGCAGGGATGCCCAGTGGGACAGGGACACAGACATTTGGTATCCCTATCTGTCCAGTCCAGGAGAGTTTATTCCCTATTATGGCTCTGGTTGGGAGAGCCAGAACCCTTTAGATGTTTCAGAGAGACCTGGAGGTCACTGACCAAAACCAAGCTGAGCTGAGGGTTGTAACCAGTAGGAGAAGGGACATTTCCTTTGGTGAGGACCTGGTGCTCCTCACAGAGCAGCAGTGCTCTCTGTGCACGTGGCTTTCCTACTCTTTCTGCTAAGACAAGAAACATCCGCAGATGCATCTGAGTATCCTGAGGCATTCCCAGTGAGCTGTTGTTACAACGTACTTAGTTTGAATGCACAGAGAAGAGGGATCAAGTTTAGTTGCAAATGGCAGGAACTACTGTATTTTTTTATTGCAGGGATTTGAGTGTGAGAAGGTCAAGCAGATAAGACTTAATGGCACACAAGCCATGTAGTTAATGGCAGACTAGACAAATTTAAAACCCCCATGTATTTGATGCTGTCTAGCTTGAGCAGTTCACAAACAACTCGGATGCATTTGGCCAGCAGAGTTTTAGCAATGACTTTTTATTCACTCTTGAGATAACTGGAGAAAGAACAGCATCAAACCCCTACCCTGAGTTTGAATTGCCTAAGACTTGTATGCACATATCTTGCATCCTTCTCAGGTGCCTCAGAGAAACTAAATGAATAATGTACAGCCTTGAGGAGAGAGGCACTAATTGTTTAGGAATAACCCTTGCTAAGGCAAATATATTTTAAGTAGAGTCTCAAATGTCTGCCTCTGCAAGCAATTTGCCTAAGACACCCTGATAGGCAGGTGCTGAGCTCCATTAATTCTTTTGTGTGGTTATGATGAGACTGCTTAGGTCTGCTGCAATATGCAGTACAGTGTGGCCAAAGAAATTACAAAATCATTGTTTGTCCTACAGAATATGGATCTTTGAAAGCCTATTTTCTGGCAAGGCATTTTGGAGAAGTTTTAATGTGGATCTGAGCACTGTCTTGGCATCATATGTGTGTTTATACTTTTGCACCCCACAGAGTCTCATTTGTCAAACAAATTAGTGTCCCATGGGTGACTCTTTAGAAAGTGAAGTCATCCCTGAGTGGTTGATACAGCTCAAACTGCCCTGAAATAGGAGAAGAATGTCCTCATTCTTGCATGCTTCTGAGTTTCTTCCCCTCAAACCTTGTTTTGTGCTCTTCTGGAAAGTCCTAGAGACTATGGTATAGCATTATTGATGGTGACAGCTAGACTCTCTTCAGAAGATGGGAAAATGGTATTTTAATTGATTTGTTAATTGCAGATCAGGGTCAAACACTATGGAAAAGTAAATGGGCTTATCTTGATCTGTTTTCATATTGGGTAGGTGTCTCTATTCCAGCATTCATTAGCTGCTGGTACCCCTGTGCTATGCTGTGGGACAGTGGCTTTGGGGAATGAAACAAGCTGGGAGTGTGCATGGGCAGTGCCCACTGCTGATGGAGCACATGGTACCTGCCCTGGCAAGAGGTCATGAGCTTCAGTGTTGGGTGGCTGCTTGTTCAGACAGGCTTTGCCAGTGCAGGATTCACACATTTCCAAGGTGTTGTATAGAGAAGTGTGATTACCAGGCATAGGTGTTGCTAAGCCTGGGCTGCTCTGGTGTCAGGACAGGCAAGCACTGCGTAGCTGTAGAGAGAAATATAGGAGGGGGATGGGGAAAGGTGATCAACTGATTCCGTGGTTTGAACTCCCCAAATAAGTCTGAAATCTATTTTATTCTGCTCCGAAAGAATAAGTTCCTTGCCTGGGAATTAACATGACTCTGATGCTATTCTAGCACCATAAATGGGATTGAGGCTGTGATGTTCTCTGCCCTGGAGAGTCACTGCCTCAGAAATCTGCTGGGGCTCTGCAGTTGTCACTTCCACATTGTATCTGCATCCTCAGCCTCATCAGTGTTTCAGTTTGAAGCAGCACAGGCTTTTGATCATAAACTATTTTACTTTCAGGACAACATGAAGGAAAGGATGTTATGCTTTGCTTAGAGGAGGGGAGAGAGAGGTCTGTGGCTTTGTGTGTGTATTTTTACAGCACACTGAGCTCAAACCTTCTAACTTAATGGGACAGATTTGCAAATTCACACCTGCAGATTTTGCCTTCCCAGCCGGAGAGCAGCCTGCACCTGCTTCATCTCGCCTGAGAGACCAGCAGCTCAGATCTGTAGATAGTTTTCTCTCTCTGGTAATAAAAAAATGCCTCATCCTGCAGCACGGACCTCCTTTAGTGCATAGTAAGGCTCCCCCATCAGGTGAGCAAGGGCCAGAAACAAAACCCTGCCCTTCTGTACTGCAGATACTGTCACAGCAGAAGTGCAGTGGAACATGTATAAGACACTGTTGCTATCTAAGCCCACATATATCCAGATTGTCAAGAAAGTAGGTTTTTGGTTGGTTGTTTTTTTTTTTACCCACATGTAAGACATCAAGGAGCTGTACTATGCAGCTTCCCATAAGTCTGGCCTTGTTTCTGCTTCTTCCTAACAAGGGTTCGTGCACTGCATTTTTCTCTGAGTAGCTCAGGCTCCCATAACCATGGAAACCTGGTTTGTCTTCCCTAATAGCTTCAGCTGAACTCAACATCTGTCTGCCTAGGAAAAGGAAGGCTGAAAGCTACAGGTTAGTTGTGCAGAGCTCTGGGGATGCTAAAGCCCTTGAGCACCTCTAGAAGCATCCTTGCCCACCAGAATGAAGCAGCAATGCTGAGATAATGCTTGAGGGACTTATAAAAGTTAAGCCAGGCAGGAGGGGAAAATAGGGAATAAAGGAAGGCTCTCCTGAGGCAGGAAGGTGTTATGAAGCTGCATAAGAAGATGCTGCATTCTGGTTGTCTTGCTCTGTGTGTGTTGGCTAGACATGCTGGGCATGTGGAACTTTCTGTTGTGACTTTAAAGCTTTAAAAAGCCATTTTCCATTTTAACTTAGAAACCCTTTAAACAACTTGTAGCAGAGGAGAAATCAGCGTATAAGCTCATGAGCATAAAATAAGCTTTGAGCTGGGGTAAGTGCCTCTCTTTGGTAACAGCATGGCTTCATACAGCCTTTCACTTAGTTATTGGAAGAATGGCTGCTGATAAATGTTTCTCATAGCTCTAAATTGGTGCTAGCAGTGCTGCTAGACTGGTTAACATGGGGAAAAGTGGGGAGAAGTGTTTTTAAAAAGGCTTAAAAGCTAATTCAAGGGGGTTCTGCTGTATTTCTGCAAAGATACTCCTGTGTTCCCTATGGGCTGTGGTTTAAACTTTTCTCTTCGACACTTTCCTCTTTGAAGAACAGGTACAGCCCTGGACTCCAGGCTTCCAGTAGAAGCCCTGAATGCTGCCAGCCTCTCAGAAAAGGCATCACATGAGCTGCCAGAGCTGTGCTCCTTTCCTGATGTGATGAGTCCTGTGTCTTTGTCTCCTGTTGGGAGCAGGCCTGGTGCAAGGTTTTGGAAGCATGTGGAAAAGTGTTGCCCACACGAGGGAGGTGCTTGGTGCAGGGACCAGTGCCAGGACGCTCTGTAAACTGGTGCCAGAAGCAGAAATAGAAATAATGTTGTCCATTGGCAAGTCACAACCTCAGTGTTTCCATCTGTGACGTGGAGGTCATAATATTTCACTGTGGATACCTTAAAGGCTTAGTTAGTGTTTATGAAATGTTCTGAACCTTTGGATGATGCCTGCAGTAGAGGGTACTTTCAGTGGTCCCCAAATATCTTTGTTGACACAGCAGACACATGAAAACACTAACATCTTCCCAGTGTATAGAATACAGAGATACAGGAATTGCTTGCAAGTTAAAATCGGATGCTTCTAAGCCAAACCTTTAATATTAATTTGACAGTTATCACCTGCAGGTATGTTGTAAGAATGAAGAAAAAGAAAACAATAGCAGGTAATATCTAGTAAAATTCTGGGTTGAAGTTAATGCCTGAACAACAAAAGCTGCTTGGGAAATATTTCACACTTCCTAAAGTAGCTTAATATACATTCTTAATAACAGCTTAATATAGCTGTTGGTCTTAGCACATCTAATGGATCCACATTTCTTCGTGGACATGATGAGCATAAATCTCTGCTTTCTCCATAGCAGCCTGGTTTTCATGCCAGTTGCTGCAGTGTAGAGAAGACTGGGCCAGATCAAGGAGCCAGTATTCCAAACTTGCCCTCTCAGTGGGGACTCTGGCTAGCACAGCCATGCAAGATGTAGCCTCATAATAACAATATGCTTCACAGAAACAGTTTTTGGTTTTCTGGCTCCTTGAGTGTCTGGTGAGCAGAGAAACAAATGTTTGTCCCTTTCCTGCAAAATCCAAGTAAGATCTTGGGAATTGATCCTGCCTGTCTGCATCCACATATACAGCAACTGCTGCAGGTTATTTTACTGGCAGTTAAAAATCAATGGATTTTTTCCCCCATAGCCTTTTTGGTATTATAGGTACTTTCCCACTCCTTGTTTACACAGAGCGAAATGATCTGGATACCTGGATAGCCCCATCTGTTCAGAGTACTAGTCTCTATTTCCAACCTGGACCTGAGAAACCTTTTCCTCAAGTAAATTTAATCAAGATTGCTTCTTCTAATTAATCTTCAATTAAAGTGCATTTATGACTAAAAAAACCTTTTTTAAAAGAGCCAGCTGGGAGCACTTTTTTTCCTGTAGGAGCTCCTGGGAGTCAGCGGTTCCAGATGTTGGCTGTGTCAAATGTCAGAAGTGCACCAGAAGTACACTGAGCTGTTTCAGTGCTGTTAGGTGGTACCCCAAATTGCTCCAGGTCTGTAGTTTTATTCTCTTGTACTAGAGATTTCTCTGGTAGTACAGAGCAGCAGCTCAGTTTGTCCAGTGACAATGGACTAGAATATACATACTCTGTGCTTATGTGTGTACACATATGTATAAAAAAATACACATGCTTATTAACTACAACAGCAACTGTTTACCACACTGCCTATGCAACTGATAGGATGTAGTGATGGCATATGTTTCCTGAACTATCTCTGGTAGCAAATTAGCTTATTTAGAGCAACATTTCGAATAGTAGTTTGTTTTTTCTCTCTTTCTCTAAGTTGACTCTAGAATTTATAAAGTTGCACAAGTAAATTCAAATCTAATCTGTCTATTAACACTTCAGAACTGAGAGTGCAGCTCTAAAAATATTCAGTTGATGTAGCATAGACATTGTGGGGGTGTAGGAAATAACTCCACCTCAAAGCAGAAACAAAGTTAGACCTTCTGAGTTGTGCTAGAAAATATCTCTTCTGTATGTACTTAAGATTTGGACAATGACTTTGAGCTGAGTCTCAAAAGTGGAAAAGGAAAAATGAGTGGAAGTGCATTCATGATGTACAAGTCGGCATCAGGAACTGGGCAGGTGATTCTTGTAGATTCATTGATTTGAAGTTGCAGGGGTGACTTTGGTTTGCTGGGGCTAATGAGAGGTGCTGATTCTGTCTGCTGAATTACATTTTCCTCGTAACCTGTCTCTTGCCAACCCAAGTCTATTTATGGATCAAAGGGTGAATGAATGATTACTGTTTGGACTATGTTTGTGGAGCTGAGGACCCCAAGTGAATGTTGATGCAGAAGTGACAAATCATCCCACGGCTGCTGAGAAGAATATCTGATGATGACTTCAGCTGCGGTGCAGCTCCACTAACTGTTAATATTTCTGCATCAATAAGATAATTATAGTTAAGAAGTTACAGTTAAGGGTCAAGTTCAGCAGATTGGCAACTTGGCAGGGAAGGAGAACAAGCCACTGGGGTGTTTTGGGGACACCCTGGTAATAAATTTACTCTCCACTTATTTACTCTGTTACCTTGATCAAGTCTTGCCCCTTTACCATGCTTTTGCTGTGCAGTAATGTTTTTTTGATTTCCCTGTTGAGATTGCAAATGCTTGACAAGCACTGTCCCTTCTTATGTCTGTGTATGATACTTTGTCCTTTCAGTCCAGATCCCAATCGTTCCTTCAGGGTATTGCTGAGCTGAAAATGATCAAGAAGCAGTTATGATGTATAAAGGAGCTGAATATGACCATCTAGGGAAATTTCACCCCCCTTCAGGGGACACGTCTATGGAGTGTTTGAAAATGGTTTACAAGTTTCTGTAATGTCTAGTAACAAGCTCTCTAAAGCTGAGGGAAATCTGGAGGCGGTGGATTAATCTCATTAATGCATGAAATAAGGGAGCATAGAAAACAATGGGCAAAGCTTAAACACCTTTAGCTTCCAGAATTGTTGCAAGCTCAGGCCTCTTCACCCTGTAGCCTGAAGCCAGGTAGAGGTGCCTGTGGCTCATTCAAAACAGCTCTAAGCAGAAGTGGTTTGTAAAGCTCTACATGTGGCTTAGCTCCTCTTTGCAGATGTGCAGCCTCCCTTCAGTGTCTTTAGAGCTGCAGCACACAACTGCACTGTGGCAGCCTGAAATCACTGGTCAGGTATTATTGGCTATCTTAAATTACTGCCTCTTAAATCATACTAAGAAATTAAGGTGTAGTTACAGATGCTAAAGCAGGTGTGTTGCATCTGAGCCTAAAGCATGCAGATGATACCACAGGTAGAGGGATGTAAACCTGATCCTGTCCACATTAGAGGCTGAGGACTGGAGAGAGCTAAGCAGGTATGTAGCTTTACTTGTGGAAAAGACAGCACTGATCTTGGTCTAATGAGATAAAAACACATCTTTGCTTAAAATGTTCAGTCCAGACATTCTGTGCTATGCTTTGTAGTGCAGGTTAAACACAATTACTGCAGCAGCTTTTGGACTTTCAAGCTATGGGTTGGCTTTTGGTGTGTCGTAGTATTTCCAGCTAGAAGAGGATGTGTGCAAGTACTTACTTTGTCAACATACTGTGTTAAAGGAGCATCTTTGATTTGCCAGGAGACCTGTTATCTGGGTTTTCAGTTTATAATCCAGTCTTGATTCCAAAACATCCAGCAGCAGACAGCTTAGCTTGTACAACAGACCAGCCAAGGAGAAAAGGCAAGGAGCTTCTCTACTTTTGCTGTTGGCTTCTGTTCCCCCTTAGTTTGGAGCTCAGCTGAGTCTGAAGCTGTGCCTTTTCCAGGAGTGAGATGCCACTGATGGGCTGCTTGCCACTGGCTGGGGGACATGGCTTCTGGCTCTGGCTGCATGATAAGGTTGCATGTGCTGAGCAGATGCAAAAAATCTGCTTCTCTGAGCAGAAGGAGTCAGGGAGCGAACCAAATGGATCTGAGTTGTAATGCCAAAATTTGGCTGTTCTGCAGTTTGAATTTTGTGTGGCTTCCAAATGTATAGATGTGGGTTTTTTGGAGAAAAAGTCTGAGATACTCTGTTTTTAAAGGTATTATGGATGTCCCCATGGGCCTACATCTGTCATTGCTGCCCTGGGTGGGAAAATGTACAATGAAAAGTTGGCAAGGTATGGGCAGGAATTTTCTAGTGGTTGGGAACTGTAGTTAGTGCCTCTTTGTAGAAATGAAGTTGATGATGCTTTGAAAGGTAACAGATTTGATAAATGATTGCACACTCTTTTAAATGCAATTTAAAACCATATGAAGAGTCTCAATTTAGGCATCCTCAATCACCAGTCACTTCTGGAAAGTAAATAATGTTTAATTTCTTTAGCAGTGCATACAGAGCTAAAGCTATAAAACTGAGTCTGGAAAAGAGCCTGATAAAAATCTATTGTTCCCTCCCCAAATCCAAACAAGCCAGAAAAACATCCCTAATTAAAAAATTAAAAGGTTCCTTGACTGGCTGACTGCTTGTGTGTTCTTTAAAATAATAGATAATTTTCGTCTTTTCCTCTGGCAGATCTCTTAATACATACTGTCAGTACCTCCCTTGCTTTACTTTTAAAGGAGAACCAAAACCCCATTTTCCTGTTTTAGAGGGCACCCACAGCAACTGAAGTTAATAAAAATGAAGATGATATAAACCTAAGCCCATAGAGCTTCCACAGCTGGATGAAAGGTTAGGGTTTGTGAATTTTAAAGTATATTTTGCCCATTTGTTTTCACCTTCTAGTAGTTAAATTGCATTAGGCAAAACAGATACTGAAAGCCCTGGATGCCCATAGTTAGTGTGGGGGCTTCTGTTCAGAGCAGCACCCAGAGGTGACAAGCATCCCTTGCAGGAAGGAGATCTTTTTTTTATGCTCTGTCCAGCCCTGTGGGATGCGATAACGTGTTCCTGACCTGCATGGATCTCAGAATCAGTAGTGAGTAGAGTGCAGCTCTGCTGATCAGACCTTCATGTGTTTAATTAGAGTAACTTCTTCAGGTCAAGTCAGGACTAGGAGTTGGTGGCTGCTCCAAAATAGAGAGGGAAAAGAATCACCTCCAGCTGATACAGCACAACCTTCCTCTTCTATGGAGAGCTGAGGGTTGTGCTGTTTCAGATGACTAAAGGCTCACATGGACTGACTGCAGAAGACAGAGCTCATGTGAGCATCTAGTGATGATGCTCCAGTTTTGTTTCCAGTTATTTATGTCTGCTGGTGCTTTGGAAACTTCTTTGTGGGTCTCAGCTACTATAAAGCCTTATCAAGGAGACCGATTTAAGCCTAAAAATTCAAGGGCTCTAGAGACTGAAGTCAATCTCTAAGGGAAATGCAGTTTTCCTCAGCTTAAAATAACTTTACAATGTCCTTTACTCTCCAAGGTCTATTTCAAGGCTCTGCCTGGGTTTGATTTTGACTTGTGCAGAGCCAGGCTCCTGTGAGGAAGGAGGGCCAGGAACTTCAGGGAAGGGAGTGAGGGGAAGGGAAGGAAAGGAGGAAATGCTGATAAGGGTGACAAACAATTTCACCTTCAGGAGTGATGAACTGTAGGAGAGTTGGCTGCATTGAGGGTCTGGCACAGCTTCAACATGCACACGTGGGGATGGATCAGCTGAGAGAAATGACTGCATTTATTCAATGAATTTACATGAGGTGCTTGCGTTGCCAGAGAGGGATGGGCTCCCTCCCCCTCCAAAACAGCAGTGGCTCCGTGCAGGAACACAGGAATGGAGCAGCAGGCTCAGCAGAGGAACAGGGCAGGGAATTTTTCAGTGGAACCTTACCTGTGGAGGCTGCTGCATGGGTCTGTCTCTTACAAACTGAATTAATAAATGGTTACAAATTGCCAGCCTGCTGCTGGCTTCTCTATAGGCTGCCTCTGCCTCTAGCCAAACTCTCTCTGCTTCTCCCCAAGGCCTTCATACCTAGAAATCCACCAGTAGCTTTTTGCACATCTGATTTGAGGTATTAAGTTCTGCCCTGTAGTTGTGTTTCCCTTAAAAGCAGTGCCTGTATGCAGTGTGTAGGGCAGGAAGCATTGATTTGCACTTAAGTCTGTGGGACAGGAGAGGAGGAATAGGTTTGTACCAAAAGGTTGGAGCTACAAATGTTTTCATAGCACATGGTGAGAGAACTGGGGCTTGAGGTCGGGAGTCCAAGGAACCTCATGCATCCTTTGGGCTCTCCCTCAAAGTATACTACACTTCAATACCAGCTCCACTTGCTTCTCTGCTCTTATTCCTTGCCCTGAGGAAGTGTCCTGCCACAAACCTATTGCACACAGGAGCCAAAAGAGCTCATTAAGAAAATATGCTGAAGAGCTTAGATTACCAGAGAGGTTGCAGACTCCCCATCCATGGCAGAGTTCAAGATCAGGCTGGATGGGGCTCTATGTAACCTGATCTAGTTGGAACTAAGTGATCTTCAAGATCCCTTCCAACCCAAGCCGTTCTGTGATTCTACTTATTCCTTAACCCTGCTGGGTTATTAACAAGGTAACTGTTAGATAGGCTGCCCAGGCCTGTGACTGGGATGTGTTTATCCTAAAGACCACTCCCAAGAATTATTCTCAGCAAAACCTATTGAAACAACTGGTCTGCATTGGGGGTCTTGCAACTGATGCTCTGTTCCCTCAGCTTCCAGAGCCAAAGAGCATTTGAAAGAAAGCAATATCCCCCAATCTTTATAAAAATAAGTTACAATAAAAAATGACTATTTAATTTTAAGATGGGATTTCTCTAAAAAAGGATTATATAGGTGTTGCCTTACTGCATGGCCCAGGGTGATGCAGAATGTGACCTGAGCTGCAGCTCCATGGAATTCAGGCTCCATGTGAATGCGCATGTTTTAACTGCAATAGTCACATTTTGTGGGAGATGCTGAGGGTTGAGGTACTGGGATAAATACCAGCTTGGTAGGGGAATGCTGGCCAGCCCATGGTACAGCAGAGAAGCTTTAGTCTTAAAACTTTAATTCCTGATAGCTGCCAGAATGACAGAGCCTGTCCCTAGCGACATGCCACAGTCCCTTCCATGGAGTGATGCTCCTGCTGTAGGGGTCTCATGGGACACACAGAGCTGCTCGTGTGAAGTCTGTGCTATGAAAATAATTCCCTGGCTGCTCTGAATTAATTCCTTTTTTTAGCTAGAAAGTTGCCTCTGAGTAGGAGGGGAAAAAAAATCATGTTTTTAACTTGTGATGGAAAATCCAAGACAGCTTTTACTGTCCTGCATTCAGCCTTACTGACAGGTATCAGTACTGGTAGTACTGTCAACATGAGCATTAACTGATAGAGTTAAACATCATAAACATGTCTTGGTTTGGGCCTGAGTTTGTCTGATTTTATGGACAGAGCAAATTTGCTGGATTTGCTAAAGGACAGAGCTCTTTGATCGAATTTCTGTTCCTTACGTAGGTACTTGTAAACTGTGATCAGATTGTCCTATTAACCTTCTCCCTTTGTTAGGGAGAACAGATGGTGCTTCTGGAGCCTTTCTCTAAGCTGAGCTTTTGGTCCTTTAATCATCCTTTTGGAGGTTCTTTGCACTGGATCCAGTTTTCCAATATTCTTCTTGGATCGCAAGCATTAAAACTTAACATAATTTTGACAGTGTTAAATGCCACACGCTGATTTATTTTTTATTTTATTTGTGCACCCCCCATCCCAAGCCTCTCTGAGCTCTCTTGATCACTGGACCATTCCAGCACAGTGTGCTCAGCTTCTCTAATTACATGTCGATCATGAAGTTTCTGAAAATCAATGGCTTCACAGGATGCTGTCCCCATGCATGTTGCTCTGTGTGTGTGTGTGTGTGTGGCAGTACTGAAGTCTATACTGTGTTCTCTGGTGGAGTTTATTTAGACATGTAGATCTGTTGTTCTCTTCTCAGTTATTTTAGCAGTCCCACGTTGTTTGCCATTTTCAGGCTTGATAAGTAATGATTATAGACTCTCTTACACTCACTGACATGTGTTAATACCATAGGGCCAAGGAGCAGCCTCTACCAAGACCTCAGTAGGAACATACATGTATACCTATGACTATTTAATCACCACTGCATGAAATTATTTTCATCCCTTAGTATTTCCTCATCTTAATCAAATCATTATGTAGCATGAAGCTAAATTCTATATAAAAAGTTAACAGTGTTATTTAATTGACTAAAATCATGTTAAAGGGTGGTATTTTATACTTCTTTTAAAAGTCAATAATACTAGATACTGTGTGTTCTGGAGAATTTCCAATTTACACAGATTAATTTTATCATACTCAGTTTTCTGGAGATCATTATTAGGACTTTCTATTTAATTCTTAAAATACTTAGCACATCAGCAAGTTTTGTTCCAGCTACTGCGACTTCTATGTGCCCAACATATTTAAAATTGATATCTATTATAGAGTGTTTCAGGATGTTCTTTTAAAACTGTGGTGCAAGTCATCCAAACCTGCTGAATTTAGGTTCTGTTTAATTAGCTGCACTTTCAGATTCTGCTTAGTTGGTAGTAGAATAAGGAGTGCAGAACTGATGATGTAACACATGCATACACCACTGAACTACTGTCCCTGTGCAATGAAGAGTGTTAAAAATATCTTATAATTTTTTTGACCCCTAGAATACAGAACAAATTGAAACAGCATTGGAATAATCTTTAATTGCCTTAAACCCCACCTTATAGTCCTTAATTTTACTAGATAGATTCACCACTGGACCTTTATTTATTAAAATAACAGTTCCTAGTTTTCGGTTCCTTATCATCACCTTTCCCTTTATACAAGGTGATATGTGTGTAATCCTGTGCTTCCAAGTGGCTCATTGTTGGTCACAGCACTTTTGAGTTAGTATGTTGTCGTCTGGACAGTGGTGATAATGTTTGGGGAGCATTTCAGTAACAGCCATGTGGGGCCTCCAGTTCTTCTGTGCTGAAATTCCCTTCAGTATCTCAGTTTTTATTCTTATCCATTCTTGATGATTGTTAAAGAACAAGAGTAAAATCTCAGTTTTACCTTTTATCTGAGTTATCACTGACTCAAGGGCACAAAATACTGAGAGTTGTTGAATTTCTTCTCTATTTACCATTCACAGATACATTAAAATCACTGTTTTCTTCCCATTCCTGTTGTGTGACACTCTGCCAGGATGCAGCACTATTGAGGAGTGGAGTTTTCAGAAATGAGCAATCCTGGCTCCTCTGGTGTGTTGTAGTCTTCTGCTGCGTAGACAGATAAAACTAATTAACCTAATAGGAGACATATAGAGAGGAAAGAAACCCTGAGGTTTGTTTGCTTCAGCTTTTTTGCTTGGCTATCCATGTTTTGCTGTTGGTTTCCAGTGAGAAACCCAGATGAAAACCTTTCATTTACCAAGGCGTACATCCCGCTCTAACAATTGGTGGAGCATCATTGCACAAAGTCTGTGTCCTCCATACCCCACAGGGTTCCCTAGTTGAGCACTTGTGCGCTGAGAAAGATGCTTTTGAAAAGCAGAGAGGAGTTATCTTCCACTGAATCACTGAGATGTGGCTGTATGCAGTGAAGCACTGCTATTAGTCCCTTGGGATATTTGCCAGCCAGCTTCACAAGCCCTGAAACTTGCATCGGGGTCTGATAGGACAGCAGACCATTCTGTTGTTCTCTTGCCACCCTGAAGAGCACCCCATCCAAGGTTTGAAAGCTGTCAGTGCACAGGGCCTGTGGGGATGAAATGCATGCATTATGAAAGCACCATGCATGGTTAATAGATGAAACCAGACTTCACATAGTGCATTATTCCCCAAATGCATAGCTTGAGCTCCCCTGTTAGTGTGGTGTATAGTGAAAAAATCAGCTAATCCACAGCATCAACTGAGCACACAGGCTTGGGGCAGGGAAGCAAATGGGAAACGACTCAGGCATGCTCAGCTCACTTTCTCTGTGAGCTGAAATGATTCCAGTTGTTTTGTGTTGGGCTTGAGCTTAGGGTTTCCTCAGCTTGGTGTAAACAGGGTTCCTTGATTGTCTTGTGCCTTATTATTCTTTGAACAGCACAGGAATTCTTTGATGATTTGTGTGGCACTCAATTAATGGGATTTTTATAACTAGAATCAGCTGATTTGCAGAAACAAATAGAGAAAATATTTTTAAAAGGCTTCCTTTGTGAAAACCACGTCTAAGTGTTAAGAATGACCTTGATATCAAAACAACAGATACATCACACAGCTTCTAAGTTAGCCTTTCTGAAATCTCATCCATACTCTCCCTTTGAAGTAGTTCTTATAAGGATTATCTCCTCCACCCTCAGCCTCTATCCTCCATAATTGAAAGTTTATACAGCAGCCATGTGATTTTAATATGGGTAGTTGGCAAATGTGACATCTTTAATTCCCTCCCTATGCCAAGATATGATGAGAATGAAGACGTGAATTGTTACACTTGATAACTGCAAATACCGTTAATGTTGCTGCCAGACAAAACAAGTGTTCAAAGTTGCAAAGATTCTTTTTATTCCCCCTCTTTAATTTTGACCCTCCCACCTCAATTGGGCAGAATTGAGCTGTGGTGAGCTCAGTACTTAGACCTACCTGCTTGGTGCTGCAGAAGGTTCACTGTAAGTCTGAATGTCCCACAACGGGCAGGTCTGTTAGTTCTGTAGTATTGGTACGTACGCCTTCAACATGTACTCTGCTGTAATGTAGCTGTTCACCAGTAAATATATATGGAATGAAATATGGCCCTTGTCAATGCTGCTGCTAAGGTGCACTTGCAAGTCAGAACCCTTGAGAGTAACTGCAGGTGTTGCCAAGCACATGCTGTACCTGCAAAAAGGAAGATGTCCTTTGGAAAACAGTCTCAGATGGTGGGTGGTTAGGAACTGATGCTTTATATTGTAGTCCAGTGCAGATGGCAGTCACAAAGAGCATTTTTTCTCCTTTTGCTTTTTACTATTTTTTCTGTGCTGTAAGTCTGCTTCACCTGAATGTGTCCTAAAGCTCCAAAGCAGTAGTGGGGAGGGCAGCTACCATTGTTCTGTCTCCTGGCCATAGACTGAGGATACTGAGTCTCTATTAATTAGAGCAGTGTGGCATGATCTCTTCATTCCCTGAATAGTGGCATGCACACTAGAGTGCTGTTGGAATCTTTTCTTCTACCAAAGACATAGCTACAAGCTTTAAACTTAATGTAGCAAACCCAAGACTTTAAAGATGCCTTGGAGGTCTCATTTGTTATTGCAGATGGTGCTTCTGGTGTACAATGATTTATGAGAGATGGCTACTGTCTGCTTTGGAGAAAGGACTCTCTGCCCATGAGCAAGTCTCTCTGACACCCTGTTAGCAGTGGAGTGTGAATTCATTGCAGGATAGATGTTATTTGAATCATCTCAGGAGTGACTTACGGTAAATGGTCTTGATTCAAGATTGCCTTCAAGAGCTGTATTTTCACCATGCTTAATGCTCTGTTTGACATCAGATTTTTGGGAAGTTTCCTGCTGGAGCAGGATGCAGGCTGAGTGTTGGGTACAAGACATGCCCAGGAGCCAGTCAGCCCCAGTTGGCACTGGGCTTCTGCCTGTCTTCAGCAGGGAGCTTCTAAATCGTTGATACTGCAGATGATGTTCTGGGAAATGGGTCAGGAAGGGGGGTGTGGGCTCACCTGTGGGAGGTGATTGGATGGTGGCTGCATCCATCCCAGGGCAGCTGCGCTTGTCAAGGGAGATGCGGAGGGGGTTAGTGAACACTGAATTCCCTGAGTGTTGTCAAATCATAAAATCATTGATTCAGGAAACCCTGAAAAGTGGAAAATGACCCGTGAGTATGAGAATATTGAGGCTAGGTAGCTAATACCTGTGGTGTGTACCTAGATACCTTTCCCTGTCTCTCTGCTAATACCCTGTAGAAACAGGATGCTGACCTATACAGCCTATCTTTATGCTGAGAATGGAAAAATCTAAACAAACTGGAGTTGTGACAGTTCATACTGTTAAACTTCATGTTCCTCGTGTGGTAATCATTAGATCACATACCATGACGCCAGCTCTAGATTTTTATTTTAAGTATATTAATATCTTATTTTCTTCTTAATGCTTCTCTCTTGTTCAGAAGAACAGGTCTTGGCATAGAAGATAAAATGTATTTGTTTTCATTGTTAATAAACATCCAGTTATATTCAGTGACAGGGCAATGAATCAATGCAGCAACGTGCCAAATATGCCGAGGCCACTTCTGATACATGATGCTGCAGTTCCCTGCAGACCGAGCACAAGTTTCTCATGGGTGTGTTGTTTTCTGCTCAGAGAAAATTAATTACAGAAGATGATAAAGGGAACTTTTTTGCAAACTATACATGCTGTGAGCAGAGATGAATGGAAAAGGATTTGAAAATACCTGAGTCCTCATTTTGGAAAAGGTGGAAAAATGATGTTGTTTAATTCATCCCTGGTGGGATTCTGCTGCTGTGGAGTTAATCACAAGACAGATTTGTCCTTACAGTGGGATATTTCTGTAGCAGCACAAACTTGCTTATTTGGTGGATAGAAAAGGTTTTACAGGTTAGTTATTAAAGAAGTGAGAACCAACCTGGCCGCACTGTGAAAGAGATGTGCTAATGTGATTTCAGTGTGAAATGGTCCCAGATGCTGTGCTCCATGGAAAACTTCTAATGTTTTGAAACTGTTTCTAGTTTTAAGATCTGGAACGAAAAGGTGATTTATTTTTTTTTCACCTAGGCTCCCTTTTCTTTTTTTTGCTTTTCATTTAAACTAGAATGTATTAAACTGTTTTGCTTTAGTTGACAAAGAAGACAAATTTCTCTTCCATTTTGTAATAGATTTTTTTCTTGTTGTTTGGAGTAATTACATTAATTTATTTTTGTTTCCAGGCTAAGAATATTCTCCTGCTCTCGTTGCTGTAGTTGAACATTGAGTCCTGGAGTTTTTGTCTGTGTTTTGTAGTTTTTTTCCCTGTGTGCAGATTTTAGCATCAACAGGGCTTTCTTCCACTGTACTACTTTGATCCATGCATAGGTTATGATATCCGGGGCTTTTCTCTTCACAGAGAAGAATCTGAAGAATTACTTTTAGTATGGAAATAAATTCAGTGCAGAGGTTGATGTCTGGTTTCTTTTCAGCTATGTAAACTGTAATCTTGGCTAAATTGAAGTGAATATACTTTGTCCTTAAAAACAATTACTTCAATTATTTTTTACTATGCTGCACTCTGCTGATGGCATGTGTGGCTGGTGGGACTTACTTAAAATACGTATGCTCTTAGTATCAGCTCAAAAAGAAAACCATCTCAGCCGAAAAAAATTAATGTAACGTAAAAAATTATTTTTTTCTGTCTGACCTTGCCTCTATTTAATTATCTCAGCTTTTGATGTTGAAATTTAGAGATTAATAATTGTAGCTGCTTGAACAGAGTCAGGGCAGAGAACAATTACAACTGCAAACAAATCTCGCTTCAGCTTTGCCTTTCCCTCAGTCAGAGTGCAGTGTCTACAGCACTGCTGTGGCTGTACACATGATTATTCACTTTCCTAATAACTCTGGGAAAACTAATTACTTTTCCAGGGCTGTTTGCTGCCAAAGGAGGGCTTTCTGTTATCCGGTGCAGCTGCATCATTGTGATGTCAGGCCCCAGTTTATTCCATTGCAGCTGCCTCACGTGGCAGCAGCACACCAGCCCAAGCAGTGCAGAGACCTGGTTAGGGCTACAAAGGGTTTTTTGGGATGGTGTTGCTGCCTGTGCTGAGTTTTACTCAGTCCTTGTTTAACCTGCTGTCCATCCCTAGTTCATGCTTGTCTTGCTCTGATACATCCACAGTGCTGTGTGAGTGCACAACCTTGCTGTGGCTGTGATGGTCCAGTGTGTATGAGGAGTCCCTGTTGCAGGTGCTGGCATGCTGGGGCTGAGCTATGCTTTGGGTCTGTAATGTTTAGAGATGGGAGTCCAGAGACATCACAGTAATTGTGGCCATGTAAGAACTATAGAGGTCAAGTCCATCAGACCTGTAACAGCTGATGGCATGTGACTGTAGGTGTGATTTCTTGAAGGTGCTGTTGCAGGCAGACCTTGCAGTGTGCAGCCTGTTTCAGAGTACACGCTGTTCTTGGAAACTAGACCTGAAACTGGCTTTGCCTTTAGGGTTTTGTAGTGGAACAGCCTGTTATAGCGTAACTACCCGAATTTTGGACTTGGAAAGCCTCTTAGTCAACTCATAAATCTAATCAGAGCTGTAATTTTCTGAAAACTCAGGATTCAGTTTGGAGCTGAAGCCAAGTGTTCTTGGAGAAGGTCTAAATCTGTTGGAGAAGATGGATCCTTGAGCTAGAAGCATTATATAGAAGAGACACCTGTCCTCACTGTTACTGACAGAAATTGAAGAGCTGCTCCCCATGCTAAGCAGGTTTTATTTTGCATCTGTAGGTTTGACGGTGCTTTTAACCCACAACACTGTTCACCAGATGAAAAGAATGATTGGGAAATTAAATGTTTAATTATTGTCTCATTGGATATATTGATGTGCTGTACAGAGCCTCCCTCCCCAGCCCCCTAAATTGTTTCTAAAGCTCAAAACTTTGAATGTAGGGATCCTCTGGCTATTTAAGACATTCTTTTTTAGAATTAAAGACCAACTGATTTGCCTCTGAAATTTGCAGCCCAGCTCTATCTGAATCTGGTGGAGTTTGAGAGATGACTTAGTGTTCTATCCAAACAGAAGTGAAACCCCTCTGGGTAAGGGGAGTTCTCCTGAGTCTTTCATGCCTGCCTCACTTCATCTCTGCCTGGATTTCCATGACTCTGAAATGACCAATAAATTGTGGAGCTGTGAAGGTGCAAATAACTACAGTGCTCCGAGAAGCAGAAGCACTTTCTGTGAAGTGGTAGTGAGAAGCAGTTTCATGGCTATTGCCTCTTTGGGCTTTGTGCACACCAGCTACAATTACCATGACTCCACAGGTAGCTGCAGTACTTCTGTAATTAGCTGATGCCAGGGTGAACACTGGTGAAAGAAACTTTCCTCGGGAATACACTAGCTGCTTACCCAAACACATATTGCCTTTTAAAAGACATCATAGAAGGGGCTTACTCAGTCACAACTAGCACTATTTTACATGTTCTGCATCTGAAAGGAATTCTGTTTTCTAATGTAGTGATATAGTCAAATAACTGCCTCACTAACTGAGCAGAAGGGAGTTAAGCATTGAATTTAAAACAGCCTTTAAAATAATTTTTGTCTAATAAGTCATTCTAGAAGCTGGATTTTTTCATATGCCCATGTTCCTGTTCCCACCAGCAGCCTTTTTGATCTCACATAGATGGGGGTTTGCATCATGTCATATCCTGTCACAAAGTATAACCCTTCTCCCTACCCAGTCCTATCATTGACTTCAGTGTTGCTGCTTTGTACAAGTGTGAATGGCTCAGTGTGGAGGAAGTCTTGGAGATGGGGACAAGACCTGAACAGAAGGATGCTTCCTCTTTTCTCCCTTGGCTGCCAGCCAAGCCATCAGAGGAGATGCAACCATTTTTCCTTGCCCCTTTATTTGCTCTGAGATTGCCTGCAGTATTTCAGAGCAGCTGATCTCTGTGCTGAGCACACAGCCCTCTGCTCCCTGTGTCTCACCTCATGCTGTTGGCTGTGCAGGGTTTTAGGTATTGGTAGGAATAACCAAGTTTTGATGCTGAAGGGAGGCTGGTGGTTCAGGGGGCTAGAAAGTTAATGTCAGCCCTGAGCATCACAACACTGTGCTCCTCAGAGGGATTCCCTGTAGTCCTGCACTGTTGACTGACATGGACTCTGGGCATGGGCAGCAGGAGCTGTGCTGGCAACCTGCACCCAAAAAATACTTTGTATTCACTTTGGTCTACTTCAAATGTTGTATCAGGGTATCTCCTGACACTAAACAATAGGGATTGAATCCCATCTCTGTCAGAAGCTACTCAGTTCTCAGGGACTTGTTTCTGTAGCTTCCACTAGTACCAGAGGAGGCAAGACTGCAGGATGCAGAGGTGCCTGTGTTGGCAAGCTAGTAAAACACATAAGTAAACACTTGTTCCTTCATATGGTCCAGGAGAATCTCTAATTTAAATGCTGGAGGCTGCAGAAAAGATGCTAATGAACTGAACCTAGCAGCCTCATTTACCCATATGAAATCACTACCTGGAAAATACAGTAATAGGGATGTAGTATACAGAACACAATGCTGCCTTCTAATAAGTCTGACAGGCAGATTGCAGTGTATATTTAGTCTGTATTAGCTAGCCAGCAGTTTCAAATGCTTTTAGGTGCAGACCCTTGTTGTTCAACTCCTGCTCTTTGCTGGTTGAACTAAACTAATTAAAGAAAACTGTACTGTAGCTGAGAAGTCTGAGAAAGCTAAAAGCAGCCTTTCTAAACAAATTAACTCTCCCAAATAAACAGCTTTCAGTACTTTTTGCAGAAATGAAAATCACTTGGGGTTTCTTTAGGAATGGACAGGGTGATTATGATATATTTTGTTCAGAATCTTGGGTTCATAGACATGGACCTTTATTGCAGACTACAAGCACTCAAAAAGACTTGCATTACCTGCTCTTACAGCATAAAGTGACAGTTCTGTTGAGACAAAGGGTACTAGTCATTTAGTGCATGATATATGGACTGTAGCCTCTGAGCACCAGCACTTCTAATGTGTGTTTGAAGGTTTAAAGCTCAGTGTGGCTGAAAGCTTGCAGTGCCTGAGGGCTGCCTCAGTGGAATTCTTGGAGCATGTAACCAATGGAGGACTCTGCTGCTTCTCGTTTGGTGTGCGTGCGAAATGCTGCCCCTCTGCTTAGGCTGATGCAAGCTGCCAGGCAGAGGACATCTGTGTCCTTGATGGCTGCAGTGGGAATATCTCCTGTTTCAGGTGCTGGAGTGCTGCTCAGGATCTGCTTTGCTCCAGGCCAGTAAATATGTGAGGGCTTTTGTGAGGAGTGTGTTACCAGTAGAATTAATGCCAGGTGTTGTAGAGCTGCATATACAGCCTACCAATCAGTTTGAAGGCCTTAAAACTATGGGAGATAAGTTCCAGACCCAGAGGATGTCCTCTCCGCGCTTGCACAGCTGCCCAAGGACCACATGTGGATGGAGTTGGGGTCTGTGCACTGAATTGCTCAGCAAAAGCACCATCTAGATCAGTCTGTCGGTGAAAAGATGGTTCTGGTTTCACTGGTGCACCCACATACCTAAAGGAGTTCTTCCCATGTCCTCTGCCATCCCATGGGTTGAAAGAGAACCCAAAAATACCAGTTTCATCTATTTATATGAAGATTTCTTGTTTCTTTTTTGGATATTTTGTTCTGAAGAGCAGATTAGCTCTCTGAAGCGGTGAACTTGTGCTTTTGTCTCTCCAAATTGCAAACAATGCATGTATCTGGGACTGTTCTGATCTGTGTTCATTTGGGTTTAACCATTGCAGAGAGACTTGGGCAGGTTCAGGCTCTGTCTTTGTCTGAATTTGACTCGAGTAGCCTTTTCTGATCATCTCAATGGTGAAAACTGGCTCAGAGTAGGAAAGCTTTATCTGTGAATGTAATGTAGAGGCAATATCTCGTTACTGCCTTGAGCAGCACTTGAAGTTGAAATTTAGAAGCTGCAGCATTCAGCTCGTTCACTCTGCAGCCTGAGTTTGAAAGATGCATATCCGTTTGGTGTTCGAAGAAATATTGGCACAGTGTGCTGTTGAATGCTGGCCCACTTCAATTGCTGATGGAAAGATAAAACACTCTTGGCTGGCTTCCTTGCTTGCTGATGCTAATAACATCATGAGCTCAGCGTTTCAGGGGTCATCTTGAAAGAAGTAGAGACCTGAATCCCCCCAGTTGCACCTTCCTGATGTTGTTACCATTTCAGGGAAACATTGCTGGGTCAGAGACCATTGGTCACACGTCAGCAAAGTGGGTGCCAGGTGACTGCAAGGGCTGCTGCACAGTGGGAGTCATGATCCGAAGCAGGATGGTGATGGTTCTCCTTCTGATTGGCAGGTTTCTCTGTGCACATCTCTTCATTTTTCACTTGTGCTAAAGGACAGACTGAAAACCTTTAGAACTGCAGCTTTCACAGCCACCTTTATAGGATACAATGCAGATACCAGGATACCTGGTCATGTATGTGTAGGCACATCTTTATTGTCCTCTAGGAAGCTTTGTAGTCTCTTCATCATTTTGTAGCACCCCAGGGAGCTTTTCTGTCTCTGCCAATTAATTTGCTGTGGTTATTTCAATTTTGTTCGCAACCTGCTTGACAAAAACTCCTTAAAGCTAGACTCTTACATCAAGGGAGGGAAAACACAAAGCTAGTCTGGATCACAAGTAACAGTAGGAGACATAATGCTTAGCCATAAAAACTGCATACATGCCTATAAGCTGATGCATGGAAAACTCAAGTGCTTCCTCAGCTGCCTGCCACTGTGGATGTTAAAGATGATAGAAATAAACTTTAATTTGTTTATTAGTGTAAAAATCAAACAACTGAGAAGCCAGCTTTTACTATAACTCACTGAGAGTGGTTTTGTAACAACTACTTGATGCCAGTTATTTCTTGATATGTTATTGTCCCACATGGAAAAGTGATGGCTTTCTTCTAGTCCTATAATGGGAATTTGTGTTTTTAGCACCTGAAGATGGAGACTTTGGTTTTGCCTGGACACCCAAGAAAAATAGAAGAAAGTGGGGCAACAAATGGTGTCACCAGTGGAAAGTGTTCATTCCTGCTGAAGTATGGCAATAGTTCTAAAAACATTTAATTGTGAAATGAACACACAAAGTACTGTTTAAATGTTCAACTAGATATGCTGACTGTCTCCCTTTCATCTGTGAAAGAGGAATACTGAATAAAGAACTGCTTAGGATTTCCATGTGTACACTGCTCCAGTGCACGAGGTAGCGGAGCTGCTGTGCAGTGCTGCCTTACCTCGGGGGGGCTGTGCCATCTCCCCCTGCTCACGCTGTCAGGCAAGCTTTGACTCGTGGATATTAATTAACCCCAAAGTGTTTTTTTGAGCCTCTACTGTGGAGTTTTGCTTTCTCAGCACTTAAGACTTCTGTGTGGAATCGGTGTATTTATCCCACATCCCCCCAGAGTGGAGAATTTGAATTCTGTAAGCTCCAAATGTCTCTTTCCCTCCCCCCACCCCCTCCAGCCCTTTATTAGCCTGCTGCTGTAGATCAGTACTTAGCTACACAAGTAATGTTTGCAATCATATTTTCTACCTGTGGAGGTTACAGGAGGCACAGGGTGGCAGTGATTCAGCTAGTCCATATACAAACATTCTATTGCCAGCTCTTCTCCTGCTAGTGCTGTGTCTCCTGGCAGCTTTCTCTAAGGGTGCTGCATAATTGCTCTGCTGGAGATATTTTAATTAATAATGGAATTTAACTTCTTAATGTGCTATTAACTAGATTTCCTTCTCTTAGGCTGACATTAGCTGTGGTGGTTCACAGGGCTTTTCATGTGCATGCAAATGGAATCGTGTGCAGAACTTGGTCTTGTCACTCAGGGTGATGATTCCTGGGGCCTTCAGTGAAGTTTGCCAACTGACCCGAGATGAGGCACTTGGGTCTTGTGAATCTGAGTTCTGTGGGAAGACTTCATGTTGTTGAACTTATAAGTGTTAGGGGCTGCTCTGGGAAAGGGGGGATATCCTGTGCCTCAGTTTTCTCTGGTAATTTTAGTCTAACTGATAAAACAACTTTGATTGTCTGGATGCTTGGACGCTTCAGGCTAGTGATAGTGATTTAAAATTGTATTGTCTCTATTGAGGATTTATTGCCATACAAAGATCAGCAAGATCATCTGCCCTTAAGAAAAGAGGGCTTGATAAAGCTTGCTGACCTGAGGAATGGTGAGGATGCCCTTGAATCCGAGGGAATCTCATGTCCCTTCTTAGGAGAGTTGGCAGTAGGAGCTGTCCATGTCCCATCTTAGCTGCTTGGCTCAGTCTCTGAGGGACTTGGTGTTTCTTGAAGAAAACCATGTCTGCTATGCTTATCAGGAATGTGATTTTGACTGGCTTCAGGTTCCTTTTATTTATTAAAATCTGTTTTTCTTCTCCTGATTATAAATTAGGCAGTGCTTTCAAGACTCTTTAATTTGGGCTGTAACAAGGCTCATCATTTCTGGCAATGATGAATAAAGGGTTTGACTGGAGCATATGTTAATGCACAGAAAACAATGACACTTAAAATAAATGTCCCCAAAATGCCATATTTGGCAGTGGCTGCAGGAAATCTGTAGTAAATGATGCAGTGCTGCTGCTGTGCTTATGAGGGACAACAGCAGCTTCTGGCTGGTTCGAGGATTTAATTCTGCTGAGCTCCAGCATGAGCAGTGACCAGCAATGAGTGTCTTGCAGCCAGGTTTTCAAAAGTAGCTCCTGATTTGAGCTGTGTAAGAGATTTGTTGTAATTCTCTCTGCAAAATCTGTGAATGCAAGGCACTTCCAGCACCAGATGTAGGGACTTTGGGACTCTGAAATCTGGGCTGGAATTTGATTTTTCTTTTTTCTTTTTTTCTTCCCTGAGGTTTCCAAGTTGCATGTGGTCAAGGTGCTGAGTGTCTAAATCTGGAACACACATCTCTCAGCCTCTGTTACACGATGCCACCTCTCAAAAGGTGTCCCTGTGTATTTATTAGCATTTGTGCTGTGTAGCTTAAATCACTTGCATAGAAGAGCAAAGTGCCATTTGCACTAAGATACAGCTTCTGCACTAGCCTGGTGTTTGTACCACAAGCAGAGCGATTTAAGCACAACATAAACCACTTCCTTCTGCAAAATTGATCTTTTTCCTCTCTTTTGCTCTTATGTTTTCTGCCTTAACATGTAATTGAAACAAAAAAACCTTACTTGCCATTTGCAAGGGTTTTAGTAGTATGGTGGCCCTGGAAAAACACGTGTTAAAAAAGAAAAAAATCATCTTGGGGGAGTTGTATGATTTTTGATTAGTAAAAGATTTATTTCTCATCTGTGGGCACAAAAGTTTTTTTACACATCAGCTCATTAAACAGATTCAAGAGAGCCAAACAACTTTGCTGTGAGCATGGTGCTGTTTTCCCATGAATCGAGGTTGGGGGATTCACAGACAGTTCATTTATCATAGAGCAGGCAGTAAAGCTCACCAGAAAGCTTGTCTCCCAGCACTGGTTTCATTTTAGGGGCCAAAAAACCAAACCTGCAAACATGGTAAAGTCTGTAACCTCATGTTTCCAGAAAGGGGCTAATGCAGAGGACAGGGCAGAACAAGGTAGAGAAAGGGCCTTTGATTGAAGTGTGCAGGAGGATTCAGCTTCTGCTCAGAGGAGCTGCAGCCACCTTGGCTTGCAGGCTTCTCAGGTAATGCATCTGGGGGCTGGAAGCTGAGCAAGGTGAGGGGAAAGGGAAGGGGGTGGACTTGAACATGGGTGGGGGTCCGTGCTTTGCAGTGGCTCCATTGTGGTCAGTTTTGCTGTTGCATAATGGTGTGTTTGTGCTTGCACCGTGACTGAGGCACGTGCCACAGCTCTACCGTGGCATTGGAGCAGCTCCAACACACCCATGGGAAGCGGCATATGGGACAACACGTTGCTGGATGCTCTCACACAGGGTGCTGTGGCTGGGCTGGGGTCCCATTCTCCCAGGGAAATAAACATTGTAAACTGCGTGCTGTGGCTTAAACTGAGCCTGCTCAGAGCCTGGCATTATAGTCAAGCTTTTAACCAGACTATGTAGAGGCAACTGTGTTTTTCAAGCAAGTATATCCAAACCCTGTGGCAGGAGCAAAAAGCGTGGCAATGCTTTTTCACTCGGACAGAGTAGTGCTGTTGTAGATCCACAGAGAAGATCAGTGTTAAACAGCTTGTAACAACACTCTTGCCACAGCTAGAAGTGGGCTGTGGAAAGCTGGGTGTGAGAAATATCTCGTGTCGGTGCCAGGGAGACCTTTTGCTTAAAGGAGTTGAGAGGATTTTTACCTGGAATGGCTACAGGTCTAAGCTTCCACAGATATGGAAACAATTTTTATAAGTGCCCTAAAGAACTGTTATGCTGTGGTTGAGAGTAATGGGAATGTAGGATACTGTAAATAATAGAAAAAAACCTACAAACAAACAACAGAAAACCCTCCAAACAAAATAAAAACCCCTGGCTGCTCGGGGGATTTCTGTTTCCAAACCTCAGCTGGGTGTTTTTGTGTTGTGTTTCTTTTTGTTCCATGTTCTGGAAGGGCTTATTAAACCAGTGCATCACTGCAGGAGGTCTAGCAGACAGGTCAGATTTTCCTGGACCTGCTAAGTCAGGGCAAAAGTCATGACAGTTGTGACAAACCCTGCCAGGCCTGAAGTAGCCTCCCAGGAGGAGCTGGAGGTGCTGGTGCCGTTGATCTGCACCCCGGGGAACCTGCCCAGGGCAGTGGTTGAGTTTCTCTGGCAGAGCTGTGCAAACACAAAGGAGACAGAGGTGCTGTTACTGAAGATGATCTAGAAAAAGAGTTGTTTTCCTCTTTTCTGAAAATAGATCTTGCCTAAACAAACTCCCAGTACTTTAAAGAACACCTGACAACCAGCCCAGCTTTTACAGCACACTGGGATTTAGTGCTGAGTGAAGGCTCACTTGCTTTCTCATTACAATTGTGCTAGGGAAATGCACTGTCAGTTCAGGAGGGAGAGAAATTAGACTAATCCTTTGGGAATTTTCCTGTTCTTACTCCAAGATATTGCTTTATTAATGAAACAGAGGAAAATAGGAGATTTTAGAATTTCTTTTACAAAAAAAAAAAAAAAGCTGTTAAAATGAGCTTGTAACAATTTTTAACTTTTAATGAATAACTGATATGAATTAACCAAAATCTGTTGTTCCATAATCCTGTTTTTTTATCTGTGTGGGAAAGGTAACAAGTATGGACCTATACCAAGACCAGAAACCTAAACTGGAAAATCATCTTAAGACAAATCTGGTTTGCTCCCCAAGTTACAGCTTCAAACCCAGCAAGGCTATTTAATAGCAGAAACATGAATTTGCGTTTGTCCTTGCCCCCTAAGATCCCGCTCCTCTGTAGGTATGACATCTGCTCCCAGTGACTGGAAGCCAAAATCTCTGGTTTTCTTCATGCTGTCTCTGTCACAGCAGGCTTCTTCAGGGGTGACTTACACGTTTAAAAGCTTTTGCTGAAACTTATCTTCAGTTGTATTAATTGACAAGTTCTTTGGTTCTTGCTAGTGTTTCACTGAGCCCGAGCTGCATAAGAGGGAAATAAATGTCACTGCCTTCTCTAGGACAGTGGGACTTTGTGAGCTTGCAGTTGAACTGAGATATCCCTTGGGATTGCCTTACAGGCAGAAAAAGTCCTGCAGACTGCATATTAAACTTCCTATTTTTAACTTTATGTCAGGTTTAGAGAGCATAGCAAGACAACACGATTTCCCCCTGAGGATTCAAGTAGAAATATCACTGTCATTTCAGTTCACTACTTGGGGATAATTAATTACCGCTGAGGACAACTAATCATTTTAAGGAATTTTTTTTCTGGAGAAGGACAGAAACAAATATAGCATAGAAGTCTCTGGCTGACCCCTCATGAGGCCATGCCAAGGCACTGTGATATGTAAAATATAATAATTATTTGCTCCCCTTGGCCTTGGTGATTCAGAATGTGTTTGGTGGTGTTTGGGTTCCTTAGTCCCGTCCTTGACAGGTGAAACCATAACTCAGTTGAGATGGACAGTTTGTTCAGTAGTAGTTCTTGATTTCAGGTGACTGTGGAGAAAGCTCAGCCTGTGGCAAGAGCCAGAAGGGCTCAAAATTGTATAAATAACTTGTTCCTGCCATGCTGCTTGGGCAGTTGAAAGTGAAAGGGCCTTGAACTTCCTGGCTTTCTTTGATTTGGGCCAGCACTATGAGCCCATCCAAGAGGAGGTGGGACTGCAGCTGAGATTGGCTGAATATCCTTTGCTGTGGGTGTGACTCTGGACTGAAAGATCTAGAGTGCTGGAACCTCTGTGATACCAGCTGCAGGACTTCCACATATATGTACGGGACAATTATATGGATGGATTTCCAATAAACAGGCATTTCAGAGCTAAGTGGAACATATTCTGGAAACGTGTCAGATCAAGAATGCTTTATGAATAAATCATAGCTGTGATACGTGGTATGGGAGTATCTTATGAATAAGTTAGACTGCCTGGGGTCAAGCGTCCTTTCTTTAGGTCATCTCAAATGTGACATAAAAGTAAGTTTTCTGTCTATACAGTAACTTGCCTAGGGAAGTGGGACAGACTGTATGGTGGGAAGGAGCACCAGCAAGTCCCTAGTTGTGAAGAAAACATGTTGCCTGAATATTTTTTTCAGGGAAATCTCTCTCTCTGGACTTAATAGGTGGTACTTTAGTTTCTCAGCACAAGTCTCAAACAAGCTTCTTTCTTGGGTCACACTGTCCTCAATTAATATGGTTTTGTCTCAGTCTGGCTTCTCTGAGAGAGATACACAATGGTTTTAAATACTCTCTGCGAGTGCATCCTGTTGTGCAGCAAGTTCAACTGCAATGGATATCTGGGATTTTGAGATCCAGGCATTTGGAATTGTTTCCCAAGGAAGCACAGAGGATAATCATAGCATGAAACTATCTCCAAGTGGAAGATCCCTTATCTTGCAGGCACTTAAGTAGAAAATACAACCACCTGTGTGCCCAGATGTCTGTCACGTACCACGCAGCTGGTATCCTCTCCTGCCTGGGGAGTTGTTGGCAGACTGAAGTGGTGCTTTAGCATTTGACCTGAGAGGTGAAGTGCTCCACGGGCAGGGACATCATAGCTGTGTCTTTGCTTCACTCACGCAGCAAAAGGCTGTTGCATCCGCTCTTGCTGCAGATGACTTCCTCAGCCATGGCTGCTTTGCCGCTGGCTGTGTGAATTTTGTCTGGAGTCTGCAAATGCTGCCAACAGATGCAGAAACTATTTTATTTTCCTGCACAGGATTGAGGACAGCTGAGCTTTTACATAAATAAAGTTTACTCCTGCATACAAGTCCCAGTGGTGGCTCTTACTTGAAGCTGGTTCCAGCCCTCCGTTAATCAAATTCCTGAGTTCCTTGCTTGTTCTTTTTCCTGTTAAGCCTTCACTGAGCTGAGTGGGCATTTAGCAAGAGTAAATCTGTATGAAACACTAATAGAGAGCAGCTGTTATCTTGAGAGAAACATCAACGTGGATTTTGCCTCCAGGTATTTGTGTTTCAAAACAGAGAGAAAATGTTTAGACAGCAGTTGGGCCATAGGTGGGAAACTGAATCATGTTTGTAGAGAGGGGTCTGATTAAAATCCCGCCTCACCTTCACAACCTGGCATTATGCCAGCCAAGGAGGGGCAAAGACCTCCCTGACCAGATGGCCTGGCTTCCTCCCATTGCTAAAAACCTCATTGTACACCATGTTCATGAACTTCAAGTGCCCTCTTAAAAGCTGTATTTTTGCTGGGAAACTGTTTTGGAGCTGTCTTGTGCCAATCAAATGTTTCCAATTTCTAGGTTACGTGTATTCTTGGCCATATTTATCTGCGCTGGGCTCCAATGCTGTCCTATAAATACTTTAGGGAGGATCATATTCCCTCTTGCATTCTTCTTTGCTGGGTTTAAATGGGGCAAGCTGCCTTAGTCCTTGTCGTGCACAGCTCCTTTCAGCGGCTGATCCTGCTGACCCTGCTCTGTACCTGCTCCAGATGGGCTTCATCTCACTCTAATGCAAGAAAGCCACTTCTTTAAATGTAAGAGTCTTTCAGGTTGACAAGCTTAAAGATCAACATCTTGTCTGGCATAAGGCTGGAGTCTGCAAATTCAGCATTTGGACTTAAATAGTTTTTCATTTTTCACACATTTTTTTAAAAATGCAGTATACACAGTAAACAGATGATGCTCAGCAGGGCACTGCATAAGCTGCTTTCTGTTGTATATTGCTCGCAGCAATAGATGAAATTAGGCTTTGAGAATCACTGGCAACCCTTCCCCAGATCTATGGCAGGGGACATTTCATTTTCAACTCCTGTGCCATCACTTCTTAAAGTGCCTGTTTAGCTCTGCCAACCTCCACAGAGGCTGAGGAATGCAGAAACACTTGGATCCAAATACCTTGAAGTGTTTATGAAGTTCAGATCCAGCTATGAGCCTGGCAAGTGCCAACTAATGGAAGCTGTCACACTAGCTGAGATTTATGGGTTTTGTCCATTATCTCTCTGCCTGTGTCCAAGGGCCAATGCCTCACCAGACCTCTCACAAAGCAGCCACAGATCAATGCTTCTGTAAGAAAAGTGTCTTCCCAACCTCCAATATTTGGCTTATTCCCTAAAGCAGGAGAGTTATTCTTCATAAAATGTGTCAGCCAGTACCTTTGGATTTTTTTTCTTATAAATAGATGATCCTTTGTGGATTTGTGCCAGTCTCTTCCAATATAAGGCACTATTATAGTGAGTTTCAAAGGTTATTGTAGCTGAATTGTGCAGGGGGAAAATAGAGTGAAATTTGGAAATGCTGTGATGCAGTTACAAGTCAGACTTCTTTAAGTTTATGATTTTTTTTTTAAACATAGTACTGTGCAATACATTCAGTGAAGGCTGTGATTTTTGTAATACAAGTTTTTCTTTGGTCATTTAAAAGGCAACCAGAATTACATGAATTTATTAAGGCCTGTATTAATATCCTTCGTTCCACTTTGTTACTGAACCTTAAATTAAGCTCAAATAATTAGTAGAATAAAAGATTACCAGGAATATGAGAGTTAAATGATTTCTGATACTCCTCTGGAATGAGTAGATGTGAATGAAGCAGCAGAGCAGCAGTTTTGAGGTGACTGGTTTCTGAAGCTGGTGTAAGCGTGCTGTTAATTAACATTTTTGCAGTGTTTTGAAAATGTAAATTGCTCCAGGAATGTTAAGTATCATTATTATGGCAGTCTTGAAAAGTAATAGCTTAATCTATGAAATTGAGTCCATTCTTCAGAATTACAAGTGGGATCATGATGTGGCTGCTAGAGTAGCAAACTGCAATTCAGGATGCTTGGTTCAGCTCTTGGTGCTTTTTAGTGGGGTCTGTCTGAGGTCAGCTCATGGCTGTGATAGGTGGCCTGGAGAAGGGGTAAGGAAGATGAGGACAGATAATTCCTGAAGGACCATGGACCAAGTTGTTCCATGAATTAGCACAAGCAAGTGGTATCCGAAGTTGTTATTTGTAAAAGCAGGCATTTGGACACAGAGAATAGAGAGGGTGGCCTATTTCTGAGAAGCAGAAGGTCTGAAAAGGTGCAGAACCACTCACTAGTCAGGTGAACCAGAGCCCTCAGGACAATCTGAGCACTCTGTGTTCCCATCCATCGTGCCTGTGGTACGGGTGTGATAGAGGTGTGATTGCTGCTCCAGCAGCAAAGGTCCAGCTCAGGGAGCTCTGTGCTGGTAACTGAATAGAGCAAATGCTGTCTGTGCGAGGGCAGGCACAGACAGCCCTGCTTCCTGGAGAAGCAGGAAGGTGAATATGTTTTCTCTGAAATTAGGACCAGTGAAATCTCTTGTAAAATACTTGAGGCAGTTTCTGATACCTGTAATTAGAAAAAGATATTGGGGAGAAAAACATATCAGAGATAAATCAGAGAATAGCATGAGAATAATCAGAAAGCATGGCTTATAATGAGAGGCTGAAGGAATTTGATTAATTGAACAGTGATTTGATCTGTCTGGTATCTAGATGGAGAGCAGTTTTTAATGTACTGCGAGATCCAGTGGTTGGAAATGAAAGGTGGGCATATTCTGACAAGAAATAAATTGAGGTTTAACTGCGAAGCTAATTAACCATGGGAACAGTATCTGATACTGAGGATTATGGTGACCTCTTCATCACTAGAAATATTAAAATGAAGATTGGGTGCTTTTTCGCTCCAGCTTTCATAGGAATGGATCAGGTCTGTGTCTTGACTGTGTTAGGCAGAATACCCAAACAGATAACAACACTGGCCTTATTCATTCACTGTGCTACTTTGGGCAGGTTTAATGGGGGACGTTGTAATTCTAAGTACAGAATCACAGAATATGCTGAGTTGGAAGGGACCCACAAGGATCATCGAGTCCATGTCCTGGTCCTGCACAGGTCCATCCCCAGGAGTCACACTATGTGCCTGAGAGTGTTGTCCAAACACTACTTGAACTCTGTCAGGCTTGGTGCTGTGACTACTTCTTTGGAGAGCCTGTTCCAGTAACTATAGCTAACTATACTCTGGACTATCAATGAAGTCCCAGCTCTAGGGCTGTTCAAAGGCAAAATTATGACTGAAATTGCCAGGGCCAAGTTTTCTCCTATGCTGACTTTTAAGAGTGTTGAACCTTTCAAACTCTCATCATTTCAACTGGAGTTTGCTCAGCAGCTATGAAAATGCAGCAGTCAGCTGGAAAAATAAGTGTCTACAGAACTGTAGGGCAAGAAGAACTGTGTCTTCAAATCCACATCTACAAATTTTGCCTTATCCTCCCTGAGAGTGAGTTTAGGCTCCTGTGAAATAAGAGTTAATATTGACCATTATCTCCCAAGGACACGTGTGTGACCTAATGAGCATTTGGAACAAGTCTCACAGAAGGGTGGCTGCAGTTGAACCTGTCCTCCCCCGGCGCTGCCGGGCGTCTGACGCTCGCTGTGCTGCCTGACACAGAGTGGCTGAGCTGACCTGCCGTCTGGCCAGCAAACACGAGGTCTGTCTTGCAAAAAGAAAAGAAACAGTCAGGATTTGGTGCACGTTGTCTGTATCTGAAATTTTTTCAACTCTATTGTGTGAAAACCTGAGGAGAGGATATGCCAGTGTTGTGTCTGAGTGCTGCTCCAGGCTGGGCAGAGCAGAACTCTGAACAGGCAGTGCTTCAGGAGGGAACTGAAGCAAGACCTCTTCTGTTTTGTTTTGTTAGTTTTTGTTTCTTTGTTTCCATTTCAGGCTTATTTGTTTTTCTTTTTGTTTGTTTGGGATTTTTTGTTTGTGGGAGGTTTTTTGGCTGTTGTTCTGTTATATTTTGTTTAAACTGTAAGCTCAGCAATCCCATTGAAACAGTTTAGTTTGAATAAGCTGGTGTTTTCTAACAATGGCGTTTTTACTTAAGCAGTACTTGGTGACATCAGAATGGTCCCTGGCTGAGTGGGACTCTTTGATGTCTGCAGCCTCTCACAGGGACGGAGGTGGTTTGGGGCAGGTCAGCTGGGCAGGGATGGGAAGTTGTTCCTTGCATTAGTGTGCACGTTCTCCAGTGCACAGTGAGAGAATAAGGGGTATTTGTGTTCTTGAGATTTCCCTGATTTGCCAACTCATCTCTGTTCTCAGGATATCTGCTAAGTGAGGGACACGGCTGTTAATGCTCTCTGGTGTGGTTCAGCAGACAAAAAACTAGTTGTCACCAGAAGGTGACAGTACCAAAATGAGACCCCATGTGCACAAAGTGCTTTTATTTGCATACAAACTGCCTAACCCTGTATTAATGGATATGTCTTGCATATATGGGGAACCTAAGCATGACCAGTCACTCCAAATGAACAGGCATCAGAATGTGACCTACACAAAGTCACACGTTGAAGAGGGAAGCAAAAGCCAAGAATAGATTCAGGGTCCTGAACTTCCCCAACCTCTAGAATAGGAGCCAAATTTCATCTCTCACTTGTAATTATGGTCAAAGCCTGTGCTGGAAATGAGAAGCACTGATTTCTGTTTCTACTCTGCAGTAGATTTACTGTATGACCTTGGAGGAAAATGTCCTTCTGTATCTCAGTTTACCTCCCCACTAATGGCAACAATTGTACTAGTACACAGTAAACTTTAATGGACTTCGATGCTGCACCTACTGAACTTAATGGCTCTCCTCGCAATGGGAAGACGACCAGATGCACTGTTTGTAGAGTGTCTGGATGAAAAGATATTGCAGAATTGAGACAGATACTATTTGTTTTAACATGCGGGCCCAGCTAATAGCCACATGTGCTCGAGAGTTGATTGCTCACATGGACAGTAAGGGATCATAATTCAGTCTGGAGAACAGCAGCTGCCTCAACACTCCTTGAGCTGCTGCTGTGTGCATGTGTGGTCTCACCTGGCCCAGGTGCTGCCAGAGCACTTGGAAGAGGGTATGGGTAGGGAGTGGAATTTGTAAGAAATCCAAGACCCAGATCTGTCAATAATTCACTGAGCCAGGTGAGTGCTACACCTTGAGGCTAATGAGTGGTTGAGCTAACGTAGCGTGCGGAGAGTTCCTGGCTGAGCAGGGCTCTGCCTTGTGCCTTATTTTCCTCATTCATTCCTCCAAACTAGTTGTTTTTCAAGTATACAGAAACTACTTGCAAAGATAAAGTTGAACACTGACTCACCATGGTGCATAATGCTGAGCTAGAGAAGTTGTCAGTCCCAGCACCATGGAAATGAGTGCAGCATCACTGGCTGCTCTGCATTCCCTACCATGCATTGCAGTGGTCTGGCTGGCTCTTCCAAAAATGTAAGCTAATGTTGAAAAGTTTATCTGATGTGTTTCCTGGTAACTGGTGTCATCAAGTGGAATATTTCTGGCTAGTGGAATAATGTTTCTCTGTTCTGTTAGTAGGTGAGGTCTAAGCAATACTATCAGTTTACACCATTTGTGCTGATTCTTTGTTTCCTAGGCCAAGGGGAAATAAATCACTGATCTGCTGACCAACCAAAAGTCTGTTCAAGTCAATTATCCCATAAAGGCTCCTGCTGTGCATTTTACGTTGCAGTTTTTCAAAACCTGAATAAGAAGTTCCTATTTTGAAGTATCTATGTTCATCAGGTTTCAGTGCATCAATATTTCCTCACTACTAGCATTGGGAATCTCTGGAGCAATCACTTATTGAAGAATTCTTGGTTTCCATGCACAGCAGGGGCCTGTGGATGCCTGATGGAGACATGCAGCTACATCCAAACCTGTGTTACTGCTCTGGTTTGTCAGTAACTGCAATAGGTTCCTTTGAGATTTTACCAGGTGTACAACTGCATGCTGAGGACAGCCTCCATCCCAAAAAGCTTATAACTTGAAGAGGACAAAGGGAGATTTAAGCCTCCAAAGTTCCTATATCAATGGCAGCCAATGCACTCCATTCCTCCAATCGATTGTTTCCTTGCCATTATGAAGCTTTACACATTCACATACACCCTCACCACCACCTTTTTTGATTCTAAAATGATTCTCTCATGAAATTGCCCTTGATCTCCAGCCTGAGACGCTGATGCATATTTATAACCCTTCCTCTGTACTTTCTTGTCACTTGACTTTACCAAATCCCAGTCCTTGTCTGAGTTGGCAATATAAAGCACAAGCTGCAGCCCAAATGGGGATGAGGGCTAGAAGGACTCTCTTTCTTTGTCTTTACCCTGTTCTGCTTTTAACTTCAGATGTTTAAGGGGGCATAATTTTGCTGCCAGCTAATGAAGACATTTAGTGAGATGTAACCTGTGCTTAGTTCAATCCCTCCAACTCCAAGACACCTGGTTGAGTCTCACTGTACAGCTAGCCGAGGTCCTCTGTGGGCAGGCAATAAGTGGCAAAATCCCCCAACAATCATCCTGTCTCCATCTCCTTACCAGAGACATTACCCCTACAAGACTCCAGAGCAGTAGCCAACTCTCAGCCAGGGTCAATTGTCATACCTTCATCACCTGATTCAATTTGCCCTTATTTGTGCCTCACTCTTCAGCAACAAACAAGAGAAATCAGGATTTGTTAGACAGCTCCCTGTCTCTGGAGCCACACTGGGGAAAGTGAGCACCTCAGCCTAAATGGTGTGTGAAGCCTGCAGACAGTCCTCGAGGCTGAGGTTGCAGCAGTGAGGGTACTGACAGCCCCACACTTGGATTCTTCTGAAAGGGTTCCTCTTTTCCCTGAGAAGCAGAGCACAAAGCAGGACAGCATCACATCACCAAGCCCTAGGGGTTATAATTTGGCAATTCCTGCACCATAATCCCCATGACTCTTAAAACAGTGCAGTGTGTTGGCGAGAGACTGTTCGAAGAGCTGTGAAGTGGCCGCATGTTTTACACTCTGCCCTTGGATGCGAGTCATGGAGATCTCCTTATGCTGAGGGTAGTGAGCATTTGTATTCAGATGATTTCTCAAGCTCTGTTGTTGAATGCTGTGGAAGAAAGTGTTTACTGTTGTTTTTCCAGGCAGGGACAAAGTGCAGGGTGGTCTAGTGAGCTGCTTTCTGAAAGCTGCGCTTAGAGATGTGTTTATTGGGCTCTTTTGCTTGTTCTCTGCTTGTGCAGAGACAGTCAGAGCACTCTGTGCTTTCTTCCACCTGCTGTTCATGCAAGACAAAACCTGATTCTCTGCACACCTCTCAGCAAAAGGGCTGATTATAGTTTGGCAGGTGGGTTTCAACCTGCTGATCTTTGTAACTTAAATACTTTTGGTGTCTGCTAGACGTGAAGTATATTCACACAGAGAAACACTCCTTTCAAGAGTGTCTGGTTTGTTATTTTTTTGGTTAGTTTTAGTTTGGAGAGTTTTTTTGGTGGTGTTTTTTTTTGTTGTTGTTTGTTGCTGCTGGTTTTTTGAACTGCAAAGTAGGGATTTTTTTATGGCTTGGATAGGGACATGCCTTCTTCTTTGCTACCTGACCTGTCCATGTCAGGGCCTTGGCTTCCTGTCTTCTGAGGTTGAAAGAAAACTGTGCTGCAGAGCTGTGAGCCAGGAGTTGCCACATGGGTGTCCTCTGCACTTTTGCATCGCACCGTGATGGTGCTCCAGTGGAGCTTCTCTTCCTGGCAAGCCTTCTCCAGAGGTTCTGAAAAGAGCGGGGTGGCTTCTGAAGGCATGGAGGGCCCTTTGTATCATTGCATTATCCATTGCTTTGCATTGCTTTATCCATCGACACAACACGTCTTTTGATGATGCGGTGACAATTCAGGTCTGGTGCTGAATGGGACACTCCGGCTGGTGCCATGGATCAGCTGTTGACTGCTGGCTGAGAGCACAGCTAGGGCCACCCCACTGAATTCACCAGCTGTGTCAGTTAAATGATGGCTGCATGCTTCATCAGAAGGCACTGCTTTCAGGAAGCCATAGAAGCTATCATCTCCACTGGGAAGACAATTTCTAAGCTTCTCCCATAGAGCAGGTGTGAATTGTGAAGAAGTGGGGTCATCTTTAGTTAAGTGCCCTCAGCATCAATCAGTTACCAATATTTCAGCTTCCTTCCTTGGTGCCTTTGGAGGCATCCGACATCCATCAAATAAAGCAGTCTCCAGATGGCCCCAACATATGGTCCATGTCTCGGAATAGCTGAAATCTAAATGCTTGCCTCCTTGGGAAGCTACAGCCCCTTGCTGAGTCTCAGCATCCAAGGGAGATGCCTGCTGCTTTAATCAATGTGTGTTCCGTTTTTTTCTGCTTTGTCATAGTCATAATAATAAGCAAGTCTCGCTTCAGCATCCCTAGCTGCAAGAGCCTTTCTGTGCTAGAAATACTAAATGCCTGTCAGTCCCTTTCTTTCCACTTGTCTTTTCCCTCATCACTAGGACCTTACTGATCTTCTCAATCCTCACAGTGCTAATTACCCTTCTCTTCCCTCCTGCTGTTGCTGCTTTTCCTTCCTTTTTTTTATCTCTTATTTGTATGAATCACCAAGAGTGAAGGAAGCGTAAATATCAATAAAGGAATTTCAAGCCACTCATGATGTTTCTAAGGACTGCCCAAGCTCCTGCCTGGGGAATGGCAATTAGTGATGGCTGTTATTGGTCTGTCCCACTTTGCACCAAAGTTTGTCTTGGTCTGTCATCTCTCCATTCCTCTGTCCCCACTCTGCTTAGCATCGTGAAATAGCAACCAATTCCTGAGCCTCCTAAAAATCTGTGCTCCCTTAAATCTGTGCTTCCCTTAAATGCTGTAGTCCTACTGTGCCTTGGAGTTCTACCAGCATAAGTACTGGGAATTGGGCAGCACCCATGGAAAAGTAGTCTTGAGCCTTTACTGACCATTTTCCTTGTCACTGTTGAAATCCATTTGGAGAGAAAATCTCCAGAGGAAGATGCACTTCTGTAACTCTTGCTCTCTATCAAAGTAACAAGTAATTTAAAAATAATTTTTGAAAAATAAGTTAAATTTTTGGAGTTGGATGGAAAAAAGTGCCTGCACAAAAACTTCAGATGGAAATCTTACACTAATTCAGTAAATGTATCTATAAGAAAAAAATAGTGTTCCTTTAAAAGTGGCACGTGTGACTATGTATGTGATGGTATTGTCACATTTTAGGGTATGTATGTAAGTTATGATTTGTATGTATTTGCTTTGTGTGCAGAAGTATTTGGTCAAGACTTAACCTAAACCAAAATTGCAGTTAAAATTCCTGTTGATGAAAAGGCCCGTCTCTGACAATACAAACCCTGAGGAGGAAGAGTTGTTTCTGCAGCAGTAGATCTCTGTCATTCTGCAAGGTTCATAGACTTTATCAAATTTACCTCATAAGGGATGTAACTGTGTTGCAGATGTCAGAGGCTTAACAACTTGCCTGGAACTCCAGTGTCCAGGTCCCTAACAGCCTTGACCCTCTGAGCTCTGCACAGGTTTGTTATTGCAGAGCTGAATTCACACACCCTCTGGAAACTCATATTGTCACTCAAATGGTGCAATCTACTGGTGTGAGATCTGGCCTTGTGTACTCGTCTGTGTAATCTGTGGCTCAATTAATTTAGCCTGTGGCATCCACTTAAAAGCCCATTGCTTTTTATCTAACTTGGTGGTAGTTCTCTGTCCTGTGCTTGAAAATCAAGGCAGATGCTCCCTAGACTGTAGCTTACGTTTTTAAGGTTTTGAAAGTGGAGATGAGAATGATATTCTGCAGTGTTGGAAGGAGTTACTGACACCCTGGTTTCCCTTTCATTTTCCATGAAACTTCATGCTTTGTGGAGCCCAAAATTCAAAGAAAGAACAGTCGTACTTTCTCCAGCCCATGCTAGTCATGGCTGCACAGAGGGGTGCATTGACAGTCCTGAGGCTTCATGTCCCACCACTGTGACAGAGGTGATGTGCGGCCTTTGGGCTATCTCTTGGGATGAGACCTTTCTTTAATCTACCTGTTTGCTGATGCCTGTCCTCTCAGCTGCACTGCCAGCAGGAGTTCCTGTTAGCACCCACTGCTTTGGTAGATTTAATCAGATATATCAAGTTTATGTTGCCTAAGTCACCAAAGAGCCATCATGTAGCAACAGCTTCCCAGCATGGCCTTACAGCTGTCCCTGTCTCACCCTCTCCTTCCCCAGAGGTAGCAACACGTGCACGAGTGCTGTGGAGTGAGTGGTTCCCCTGTGTGCAGATGGCAGCGTGTTCATGTCTCATGTAAATTATATACAAGTCTTGATGCTTATGTGCACAAAGTATTGGGCCTTGTATTGTGCCCGTATTGGGATTACATTAGTGAATTTAGGCTTGAAGTTAGAAAAGAGTTTGTGATGAGGAAAAGAGCAACATTCTGGAACAGCTTCCCATAGGAATAGTAACCTGCTTGGGTTTTTTCTGGATTCTTGTTAAGCCTTTAAAGTGAGCCCATATGAAGTGATGATCCATACTAGTGGGTGTGGGACAGGGCAGTTGATATTTTGGGGCCATAGCATTGTCTGTGGGCCTCATTCAACATCATATTTGCAGTGGCTTCACTTTCTCCTTCTGAAATGAAATTTCGGTTACCTGGATCACCTGTGATCACCTCCCCAGCTCACAGAGTAACTGTGCCTCAGGTGCAGTTACGAGGGTGGCTCTGTGAAGAGCGGCAGGGCTAGAGCCTGGCACAGTGCTGTGCAGACATGGCCTTTTGGCTTTTGAGATGCTTTTGTACCTGGAAGCATGTCAGAGACATTTGTGTGAGCATGAGGCTCCATGGGTCTGTGCTCATGGTTACCTTTGTGCTGTAGATGCCTGGGCAGGTTTGACTTCAAGGAACTTCTCCTTGGCTGTGCAGGGCAGACAAGGCTGACAGGGCAGCAGCTGAAGCAGGCCAGGAGAATGGAGTCTCTGTATCCCCAGTCCCATATTTTCCCTGTAATTGAATCCCTGCTCACTTTCCTCTGCAACTCCCAAATACCCCACCCCTTTCCCCTTCTTCTCTTGCAGCTCTGTCACCCCTCTCTACCCTGCACCTCATGCCAGCAGCAGTGTTGCTGAAGGAGATCCTTTACCATGTGCTGGTGCTCTCTCATCAGCGAGCAACGGGAACTGCAGGAAGCACTGGCAGTGTGGTCACACCAGTTCCAGTTCTTTGTTGCTGAAGGCAGATGCCTTTTATAATTGCTGCTGATAATGGTTGTAAGACACATCCTGTACAAGATGTGAGGTGGTGCATAGCAGAGGGAGAGAAAAATCTTTCTAACCATATGGTTGTATCAGCACTAGTTTGATGCCTAGGTTGGCTCTTGGTTAAATTGGGATCCCACTTTGCATGCTTACGTCTGCTGGAGGAAAAAAAGTTTGAGTTGGGGCCATAAAATGAATAACTTTTTTCATAGTGTTATTTCCATGTTCTCTTTTCTGCATGTAAAGCATACAGCTTAAAAAAACCAGTTATAGGTGTAATATTTTGGACTGACTGTGGTACTATACTAAGATGAGTCAATTAATTCTGTCTCCACTGAGAAGCAGAAAGAAAAATCTCCATGGCTGTCATGCTGCATCACCTTTCCTAATCACTTTGAACACTGATTTCTGAAGATGCCATCCCCATTGTTTCACACACCAAATAATCTATACTTTGCTTTCAAGACCACCAATGGAAGGCACTCAGGAAGGTTTCAAGAGTGGTAAGCTCCTTATTTCCGTGGTTATTCTTTTTGCATTTATTGGTAGGTTGATGGGTATGAATAAAAGCTTGTGGTTTTTCATTGAGACCTTGTTTGGTCTGTTCATGAAGATGATGCATTATGAAAGAGTAGCTTTTGTTCTTTTAAATTCACTCTTGAATGAGAAAACATTGTTGGTTGTACAATGAGAAAATTGTTGGTTGTACAAGCAGATACTGGAAAAGATAACGTTCTGGAAAACCTCATGAAGTAAAACTGGGACCTGGGGAGAAGGGGTGGTGGGAGGTGTGAAGAGAATTTTGGCACAGTTTATTCATGTATAAGTGGGGTCTGGGTCTGTGAACACAGTGCAACCAGGAGGTGCTTTTCCATGGGTGCTCTGGGTCAGTTTTATGCCCACCATGTGGTGTACCAGACTGCACAATGTCTTGGGTGCTCAGAGATTAAACTGTAACTCACATTTTAAGGGATGCAGAACCTTGTGCCTGTGCTTGAGACTGTGTTAAACTGTATGGATGTAGCCAGTGTGTTTTATCCTCAAATTTTGGATTTCAGTCTTTTTCTACCCAACTTTCTCTTTAAAATGTTCATTTACAAAGCTTCATATCACAGTTTTTACCAGTTGGCAAGTTATATTTAAGTCAACTAGAAAAAGAAGAGACTGAACACTCAGCATATCTGAGATGGGATCAATTTAAGACAAAAAGGTTTTAATGCATTGGAAGAGCTTTGGGTGTCATCTGTCTGAGCCTGTGCCTTTCCCACTGCCTGATGTGAATGCACTTAGAGCTGCTGTTGGAAGCACACTCACAGCATGATGTTATTGTATTGTGGAACCTGGAGTCAGTGCACACTAAACTCAGCATGTAGATAGAATTGTGAATTGGATTTTTTTTCTTTCTAACGTTCTATATCTTCATTAAAAAACAGAATCATACCTAATATCCCCAAATGGTGAATGTGTGAATCAAAAGCTTAGAGATACCACATTCTGAGGATACTCCATTTCTTATGCAGCAGTTAATCTGAAATATCATTAGAAAATCCTGCATTATCTCCTCTCAGAATTTGCAAGCAGGGCTTTGAACAGAAATAGAGTTTTAGTAGAGGCAAGTATCAGTTCTTCAGGTAATCTGATCAATCCTTTCCTCTTATACCACATGCTCTGAAAAAACTCTTTTCTCATACATTTTTTCTTAGTGGGAAATGTGAACATTTTTCCCCAGTCAGCCAAACTGCTGTACTTCTTCAAAGCTGGGGGGGTAGGGGTGGGTGGCAGAAACTCAGACCCAATGGCATCTTTTTCTAGAGAATGTCATAATGAAAAAAGTTGTGTGCAGAGGGAAAAAAATATTCAACCTGCACTTGTCCACAGGTATGGCAGAAGGCAGACTAGGCACCTATCTGTATTCCTCAGCTTGTGCAGCTCCCAGACAGGCATCCTGAGGCTCCAACCCTGAAACACGGGCTGTGTTCTTCTCTATGACAATGCCAGAAGTTCTGGACCATCAATGATTACGGAAAGGACATCCACCTCTGAGAAACTATATTTCAAGGACTGCAGGGCCCCCATCCCTATACTGTTCAGCCTGACACAAGGCTTTTAGCAGGAGCAGGAGCATTTGCTGACAATCCTGGCAAAACTGCTTCAGTTGCATGTTGTCTGACTTAAGGCAAAAACAGGCCTGTCCAGAAGAACTTGATGTGTGAGGTTCAGTTGCTGGGCACTGGTATCTGGTGTCATTTCAGTCTCCCTAAGAAACCTAAGATATTCACATTAGTTCAGGCAGAGCTAGTACAGCCTGCAGACCAGCATGACTTAAAACTCAGTCTGGAGCTGAAACAGGATATTAAGTTGGTAGTAAGAGTTATACTTGGAGAATCTTTATTAGTACGGTGATGCAAAGGTGCAAAGACTATAATAATTGAATGGGCTGTCTTCTTGCTGTGTGCTCTGGGATTTTTGTAGTAGGATAACTTCCATCGTGATGAGATCTCAGAAGTTATACAGGAGAGGACTCCTAAAGAGCTTAGGGTGTAAGGCTCTGGCCCTCACAACATGTCCAGGCCTGCTAGTCCACATGGGCTGAGTTGTGCTTTGTTGCAGGCTTTAGCTCTCTGTGTCACTATTTCCAGGAGAAGTCAAAGGGCTGAATGGGAAAGGTACAGTGTTGCATAGAAGTGCTGTGTGTTCTATCAGCCATTTTTTTTCTTTACTAAGGCTTGTTCTAAGCCCTCGTTGTCTAAAATCTTGCTGTCTGACTCACTCAGGCGGGGTCTGTGAGAACACATGCGATCTAACCACTCTCAGCAGACTTTTGCTTTTATTATCCTTTGGTCCAGATTTCATATAGTTCTCACTAATTCAGATCTGAAAATGAATGCCTTTGTCTTCCCACAGCACTTCTGTGCATCTTCTGTCTATGTAAACTGGAGCTTAACTCTTTTTCTGTTGATATGATCATCTTTTCCTGCACTGCCTTACCTCTAACTGCCTACTATTGATTTTTCACTTTGACCCTGCAAGAACTAAATAGACTTTAGAAAAGAAGAGGTTCCTAAAATGGATGTTCCTTGAGTGAGAAACCACAGCTGACTTTTGTTTTTATAATTTAATTTTTTGTGTTTATTAGGACATTGTCAGTATCCCAGGCATGGAGTAGCTTCATCTCTCTGTGCCCTCAGAAAGCCAGTATGTCTAAGCTTGAGCAGTAAAATTTGCAGTCAGTTGTGCAACAGCACATGCTTGATCTTCTATAGAAAGGGAATGTTTGCCAAGAAAGGGCATCTGCTGGGCAAGAAGGACTTATTAATGTACAAGTGCCTTCTGGCCTCTGTCCCTGCCTTCAGGGCTTGACACAATGTCCTGTCGAAGTCAGTAGCAGCGAGGCTGGAAAAGGGCTCTGGACATCCTGACTAGATTTCTTGTTCCCTGAGCTGAGTGTTAGTCAGGCTCCTTTCCATCACTGTGGTAACTGTATGTTTGTGCAGACATGTCAGTATGGGGAAGGTCATTACCTTAATTACATTCAGTCATTATATAAAGGACAGTCACTGAGGAGCTGTAACTACTCAGGAGTTTTAATCACGCCCTGATGTGACGGTATTGTCCTGGCCTTGCACACCTCTGTGGGTGTTTTTCTGAAGGAGGTGGCTTTTGTTGCTCCAAGCTGACAACTTCTCTCAAGAAGTTGTTCTCTCCATCAAGGTGACATTCAGGAGTGACAGTGAGACACGTCACCGAGGAGGAGGAGAAGTGCTCAACAGGGAACTGTGACTTCAATGTGATATTTCTCCATATCACCAGCCTTTTCCAAAAGGAATGTTTGCAATTCTCCAATATCTCCTGTGACATCATTCCTAATAATAATCCTCTTGATCATGAAGAGAAGTTGTACCCTCCTAAGCCGCTCTGTGAGCAGCCATTACAAACAGTGATATGTGGCTTCCTTGTTGCAGGTGCATTGCCAATCCAGGCTTCCCAGAGTCTGGAGAAACTGCACTGCATCAATAAACACCTGAACTGCAAAGAGGACAAACAGGGCTGAGAACACCACATGCTTTGGTTAGCTGGGAACAGTGATCTCTGTTCTCTCTCCCCTCACCAGAGGTCCAAATGGAGATGCAAAATAGTATCTGCAGTTCCCCTGTCTTGAACCACCCGGTCTCTCAGGTCTTTCAAGTTGGGACATTCTTACCAGAAGTTGCGTAGAGCTGCTGTTTGTAGTCACACAATAACTTTAATGGGGCTCCCCATGATGTGAAAAGTAGAAACCTAAGACATGGGCTGAACCCCTCAAATTAAAGTATACTGGCAGGAGTAGTACAGATGGTGCCATGACAAGACAGCAACCAGGAGAGGTCTTTCAGGGCTGCCTGTCATATCTTTTGTTTCCTTTTCAGAAGTAAAACTTTTGTATGTGTGTTTTTCAGGCTAACAAGGGAGAGATGTTACCGTTTGTAGGTGTACTTAATTTGGTGTAGCAAAAATTAAACATGTTATAACTTCCCAGCAAAGGGACCAGTGCCCATGACAAGAATGCTGGCAGTGAGATCAGTGCAGTGCAGCTGCCATGCAAATGTATAGCAATGAAACACAGTCCTCCATTTTTAAACAGATCTTGCAGCTTGTTTTTCTTGTATTTCTTATATTTTGGACTGTTGACAACTTTCTTGCATGTTGCAAGACACAGAGTACTGGGGCAAAAATAAAGAAAAGGAGTGATTTTGTAGTTGGAACCATGCACCCCAAGCAGTTAGACTGAGGAAGGGTCTGTTTTAGCTCACTGTCTTGTCCCTGAATGGCTCAGACTGAAGGTCAAGGAGAACTTGGTTGAGTGATTTATAATAACAGATTAATTTATATTAAACATACAGACATATTGGGCAGATGGGGGGAATCTCAAACTGAGATGCCCATGCTCTTGACTATCCTATCAGGGATGCTCAATGCTTCCAAAATATGTTGTCCCCTTGAGATGCCCTGACCTCAGCTACAAGAGAATGAAAACAGCCTTATACATTGGGTACTTTCTTTAAAAAATGGATCATCTATAAATGGATCTTGCCCAGAGTGTGCTCTTGTGCTGAGTGCCTGCTGCTTCACATTTCTAATTCATGCAGAGGATGTAATGGAGGAGTGAGCTGCTGGGCTGGATTTAAATGATGCCAGAGATTTTTCATAGCACTAAAAGAAGGTGATGCTTCTGATGTGTTTAGCTTTTGTGTCTGCTCTGGGAAGCCTGTGAGCAAATATGTCTACTATTGGTGGGACAGGACTGATAATCAAGTTTTCTATGGAGGCAGAAGCTTTTCCTTAGAACTGGAAGTCTGCAAGAGCCTTTCCTCTACCTCCCATTGCTTCCTGACAATGTGGCAAAGGGCTGATCTTCAGGTCTGGCACAATATCTGTAGACAGAGCAAGTAGGATATTCCTATTTGGGGTAGTTTGTGGAAAATGTATTTAGTGACTTCCATCAATGTGTAAAAGTGACTGAAAGCAGCTGCACTGAACAGATATTACTTAATCAGTACAAAGTGCCAGCTGCACTACAGTGTTAACCTACTGAGTGAGACATAAATAAATAGGATAGACAATGGAAGGTTAGTTTGTCATATTTTTTAGCAATGAGCAGATATGAAAGAATTTGTGATTTAGAGGCTTGAAGGTTTCTTTGAGCTTAGGTCTGAGTGAACGGAAATTTTCAACTCTGCAAGTGCAGCTGGATGAATAATTTGTAGTGAATAATATATCTGAAAGCTTTCACTGCATTTCGGATTGACAGAAAACGCATCACAGTTTTAATTATTGGGAATGATTTGCTGAAATATTCAGGAGCTATTTTTGGTTCCTGCAGACGGTGCATGAAAAAAGTTAGCTATTTAAAAGCCAGACTCTTTTTTTTCCCTCTCTTCCCCATCCTGAGCTCCTGTCTGGTTTCCTTGCTCCATACAAGCTTCCCAGAGCAGGGCAGCAGGACTCCTTGTATCCTGGCTTGAGACTTTAATGTACAGGACCCTTTTAAAATGATTAAAAAAAAAAAAAAGTTTTTGCAAGTCTTCCTACTCTTACACTCAGCAGAGAGCATGTGAGAGGGATCAGGATGGGGTTGGTTCGTTGGTTTCTTGAGGCGCTTGTGGAGCTGAAGGCTTTCCATGTAACTAGAGAGGGACTGGAGAGTGGAGACCTTTAGAGAGGCAAGCAAAGCATTGCAAAAATTTTGTATGTCTCTCCCACTCCTGTAGTTTTCACAGCTTTGAAAAAGTCAAAATCTCAGGACCGACCCTCAGCAATTCAGTCTGGGTGTTACTTGAATGTTGCATAAGGATGTCAGGGTAATCCTGATTCCTAACGTGGAGAATTCCTGGCATGGACACTTTCCTGAAACTGCTGGAAACAGCTATTTGCTCTGCTGACCCTCTTCCCCTCCTCACACCCCCCACTGGGTGGTACCCCACCACTCAACCATGTGCCATCCCCATATGATACAGTTTGCTGCCCACTGCTGCAGGGGACAGTTGGCTGGAGAGGGATGCAGACACTATAAAGAAAATAAGGGAGAAACAAGCTTCTTTACAAGGAGAAGTGTAGGAATAACATGAAATACAAATTTTCCTTATCATCTGTAAAGAAGGCGAGGCAGCATTTTGAAAATGGAATGGATAGGGATGAATAAAAATATGATTTTCCTGAGTAACTGAAATAGTAACCAGAAAGTAAGGAGGGAGATGCAGGTACAGATCGTGCTGGTTTGCCTGGGCTTCTGTTAGCTGCTCTCTAAAATGTTTTGCTACCCTCTGGTGGCTTCCTGTGGTTTTGTGCAGTCTAGTTTCCATTCCTTGTACAATCCCCTGCCAATTTTCTGAGCTGCTTTGAGAAACCCAGATCTGCTGATGGAGATTTATGTTTTTTTCTGATTCCAAAGCAGCAGTACAATAATAACAGAATGGCAGCTTTGTGGTTTTGTTTTTGTGTTGAGTTTTTGGTTTTGGTTGGTTTGGATTTTGTTGGGTTTTTGTTGTTGTGTTTTTTCTTTTTTTTTTTTTTTTTTTTTTTTTTTTTTTTTTTGTTTTGTTCATATGAACTCTCTTTTGGTCTGGAGTTATAATCACAAAGACAGCTTGGTTGGGAAGTTCAAATGAAAGAATAATAACTTTGTACCTAGGTTGGCTGCATAACAGGGGCTGTTCGGTGTTTGGGAATGGCACAGGCTTCACAGTCCTGCAGAATGTAAACCCATGTCCTCTACTTATCTACAGAGGACACAAAGTGAGTACCAGTCAAATCAGTAATAGCAAAACTCCCATGATCTCCAGGAGCCCAGAATACATCCTGTTCAGCCTTGTGCAGAGACAATGCTCAAACTTCTGTCATCCTTTCCCTGTGCCTTTGTCTTGATTATTCAGTAGCTTCTTGTCTTTTCCCTTTTCCATCTTCCCTGTTCTTTAATTGATTTTACATTGTACCTTCATAGCAGAGGAGCTGTAGGTAGGGATTTAAAGGGCAGTGGTTTGACAGCTTTTACAACAAACTCCTCCCAGGTATTAATTCCTGGGTTATGGGGTCAGAGAGGCTGTTGTGATCTTCTCAGTCTGACCTCCTGTGGAGAGCAAGTCACAGGACTGCCCTCAATTGACTTCTGCTGGAAGTGCAGTGTTGAATATAGAAAACACCTCCTCTTGCTTTAAAATTTTCCAGTGATGAAAGATTCACCTTGTTGACTTGGTGCTTTATCACCTTTAACATCAAATATTTCTGTACTTTACTTTGTTTAGTTCCAGCTTCCAGCCCTGGCCTTTCTTGTTACTTTGTGAGTTTGAGAAGCTGTGTGTTGCAAGAACTCTGTCCTGTGTAGGACTCACAGACTTCATTGAGTTGCCAACTGGGTGGAGCTCTGAGAGGCACCTTGGTTTGAAGAAATGAAAAGTTTTTATGTGTAATTGACTGAAGAGTTGTGGGGTGTGATATGACATCACAAACTCATTGCACAGAAGGCACACGAAAAAAGCAATACAAGGGCATGATGGGTGGGGGAGATGGTATGTGCTTTTCCTCAGTGCATGTCTGCACTGGGTATTTCTATGGTTCACATACTTAAAACAAGAAATTAGAAAAGGAGAATTCATGCAGGTTTTAAAGTGAGATCTTGTTGGAAAAGTCCTGCAGAGGCTGAGTTTCATGAGACATTTGAAATACAAAAGCATTTGTTGGTTTGGGTGCATTTTTTTTAGGAAATCAGCTGTGCTGAGGTCCTTAGGGATGTAGGCTGCCACATTCAGCAGAATGATTACTGTTAGCTTCTTACACTGTTTCAATTTATGATACATTTTAAAAGCAGTTGCATTCATCTCACAACTTGGCAGAGGTTTGGAGTGGAGAGCAGCCAGTGCCTTTTGTGCTGGATTAGCCTACGAAAGCCCTGAGAGACAATAAGACCACAAGCCTGGTGGGCAGTAAGCCCAGTTATAAGACCACCTTAAAGGAAAATAGTTTTTTGTGGTTCAGGCATAAAAGGGGTGCAGTAGATTTCGGTTATTTCAACCATAGAACATGCTGTGACAGCAGATGACCCAGCTTTTTCTGTGGTTTGACCTCCATCAAGCCCAACCTGCTGTTCTTAAAGCCACTCAAAACCCCACAGGAGATGATGAAAAGTCAGTCAGTGTAGAGGTGTGGGACAGGCTTTCAGGTTTCAAAGTTGTCTTTTCTTGGCAGGGTGCTGAGCCCAGCAAGTGACATCAGCAGTCCTGAGTGCAACGTCACTTGTAATACAGGTCCTTTCATGGCCCCGTGGGCTGCTTGAGTGAGCCTCTGGGAGCTGCTTGTTTCAGTCCTGCTGCAATGTCCCTGCTTGTGAAGTGGGGACAGAAATGCCAACCTCAACCTCTCTGCCAGGGCATACTGTAAGGATTTGTAAATGCACACAGCTGTTGTGGGAACAGCTCTGCTGTTGATGTTCAGCATCCCCAATCTATCTTCTGGCATTGATGCTTTCTAAACCAAAGAAGTGTTTTGAACTGATGCCAGTAGTCATGGGTATGTCTTACACGATCTTTTGCAGCCAGATGCAAACTTGTTTGGGCTGTGGTTTGGGCTGGCTGGACTCAGCCTAGTTCAAGACTGCAGGCTGTGTAATTGCACAGCCTGGGTGTCTGAACTGATAAATCCGGTCTCCCAGCAGACCTAAATAACTAAGTCTGGTGCTTTGCTGACATGGTTACAAGGCTTTGGGGCTGGAGATAGAGAGATAGATGTAAACTTAGGGAAACTTCTCACTTGACATTAAAAGAGAGTGTAGACACTTCTGAAAAGAGAGCATAGGTACCAGCCTTTGAAAACTCTGTACCCTCTTCCCAGGAAGACCAAGGAGATGGCACAGAATATGAAACAGAGAAGGTTTCAGCTGAGGTGTTTTACACTTTAAAAATAACTTTTTATTTGCAAACTCCATCTTGATCTTGTCAGACGACAGGTAGTTCTGGAGGAAGACAAGATGCAGACTGACAGCCTCAAGGTAAGGCAGTAAGGGAGATCCTAAGTGTGCATGTGAGCACCTCTGCAGTGGGGACCCCAGACTGCTGCATTCCCTCTTATAGAGCCTGTCTGCATAGTAAGAGGAGATGATTTTCCTGCAGGAAATCAGGAGGATTTCAGGAAATCAGGGTTTCTGCAGGTTGAGCAAGATAGGCCTTTGCAAGCTGGGGATGAGGGAGTTCCTAAAAACTGTTGCATTGCCATGCACAGAGACTCTTTATGCAAGGTAACCTCTTCCCCAGCTGCCTGTGCAAGAGGGCATCAACAATGGAGGTGTGAAAAAGCAGAGAAAGAAGCAATGAATCACCTACCACTCCAAAATGACAGGGAAAGAGAAAAAGAAAGGGAGAAGAGCGCCCTATGTCCTTAAAAATCAGTCCTTCACATCACTTTTAGAAACAAAACTGACAATGGTTAGGAAAGAACAATTCCACCTACAAACTTCACCAGTGGGGTTTGGCTTCTCAGCATGAGGTGAAAAATATACTTCTGAAACTATGTTCCTCCCTGTTTTCCAGGGCACTGCACCCTCAGGCTGCAAGTGCATCACACAACTTTCCCAAAAAGGCACTTTGGGGATGTAGCCTACATCTCTGGAAGGAACTGAATGGGGAGTATGTCTCTGCTAATGAAAGCTGCAGCCAGAAATAAGAGTTCTGGAGGATGAAAACTAGGTTAAAAGCAGCCAGCAACAGAAAGCAGCTGAAGATGGAGTGGGTTAAAGAGCTCTCAAGCGTTAGATGGTGGATGGTTTAGCTTCACTCCCAACTCCTGGGTAATGCAGTCCTGGCAGATTGACAGGGCTTCTGGGGTGAGTTGTCACAAGATGCTTCAGCTTGTTTGGTTTTTTTTTCCCCTCAGATTTTTATTTTTAGTTGAATTCTCCCGCTTAACACACACTACAGTGACCCCTACTGCTGCCAGCAGTCAAAGGCCCATCTTGGTGCAATCATTAAACTATGGGAAAGTATAGCCTGTAATCTTAAAAACAGATAGTATCATTTATAAGCCTTAAGTATGCAGAAAGTCTGCTGCTAAACTCCACCAAAGAAGAAAGCTTCTGTAAACCCTTGTGATGCTTAAACTGTGGATATAGTGCTTGTGTAAAGAATAAAGATCAGCCGCAGCCTTCAGAATAAACCTTTTCTCCCTTTTCCAAGAAAGACTGGGGAGCACATGCTGACCAGTTGGACCTCCCACACAATAAAACTGCTGTACCCCACCACATGCAGAAACAGTATCCTTTTTGCTCCTGCTTGGTTCCAGCCACCAGGATCCTCTCCTGTTTTTCGAGAACTGTTGTAGGGTGGGGAGACCCTGACAGCAATACAAGTATGAAAGGGCATTCAATGCTACAGCCCTTATAAAAGTGGATGGCAGCTGCTGTCTTCTGTAACTTCTTGTGATGTGTTAAGTTAGTGATGCCTTGGGTCAGGCGAAAAGCAGCTGAATTACTGCAACTGCATGGTAACCCAAGAGTCCCACTTATGCACTCTCTCAGAAGTTATCTTTGACCATCTGTCCTCTGAGAGCATCAGCCTGAGAAGGATCCTTCTGCTTTCGCCTGCTTGCCTTCATGTAGCTGGCTGTTGACATTAACCATCTCGGACATTCGTGGTCTTGCCTGACAGCTCTTGCTGTAACCAGGACAGTGACTGAGGGAGGAGGGTGAGGAGCAAGGCTTTTCTCTGCCGTGCCTTGCTCTCACTTGCATTCCCTGCAGTTCAGGGAGTGTAGCATATAAAAATGGAGGGCATTTTTGGTATCAGACCCTTCTCCTTCCTGCAAAACGGCACACTGTGCAATACAGCTCTGCAGAGCTGAGCCAGAGTGCTTTTGTACACTGCCAAGTAGTGCTGGATCCTTATGGTTTTATTATGGCTTGACACTGAGCACAATGAATGAAAAATAGATGATGTGGCCGTGGCACTTGCTGTAACTCAGCAGGGGAAAAAAATAAAGACACCCCCTTGGGAACCTGCCTTCCCATTCCTCACACTCTCCAATGTCATGCGCTGCCTCACCATGTGCCTGGCACTGACCTCAGGAAGTCTGAGGTTCTCCCATCATGAAAAGCAAATAGCTAAACTTACGTATTACAACAAGCTACTCCTGTGAGATTTAAGCAAGGATGAGTTGAGACTGTGACAGAGGAAAGCAGCAGGAGGTCCCATGCTATGGGGCTGTTTTTCCTCAAAAAGCAACCATTGCTTCCTTCTCTCTGGCACAGCAGCCCCAGTCCTGACCCAAGGACCTTCTGGAGATAGGCAGCGATTGCTCTATAGCAGGAAAATGTTGAGCTGTCATTCCCTAGTTCTGAGTCATCCTCCTAAATCTGTGCACAGCAGCTGGGTGAGAAGGGGAGTGGGAGATGGAAAATCCCCCATGGGATCAGGATAACAGTGAAGGAAACCAAAGTGGTAGAGAGAGGACAAGTAAAGCCCTTGAGTGTAGGGGTCTGAATATGGGACTGGTCTTCAAGATAACTAGGTGGGGCAAAGGGAAGCCTCACTGCTCCTTGGGAGGAATATACCATCTAAGGAGGGTTTATGTTGAGGTTGCTTGTGTGTTGAGGGTTTAAGCAAATGCCAGCTGGAAGGAAATAATTTTGTCAGTGCAATGAGAATGGATGCATGACATGTGAGAACTTGCTCAGAACAGTTTTGCTTTATTTGGACATTTTTCCCCATTGTAACTACTGTTTTACTGCTGAGTTGCAGGGCACAGCTTTTTGGGAATGGAAAGTGATGGTCGTGGTTCCACTCACTTGTGAACACAGTACACCTGGTAGGATCATTTGTGCAGGGACAGAAACGGTGCGTGGGGCTAGGCAGCACTGGGGACTCAGGATGACTCAAGTCTGCACTTGTATATTTTGATTCTGCAGAGGCTTTGTCATCTAAGGGAAATTCCTAAAATTTAGTGCTGCCATTGTGTGGCACTTGTTTGGACAATGTCTGTGGCTGTTCCAATGTAAACAGGCAGAAGGCTAATGCAGGACTGGCTGGAGGTCAAACATGTCCTGCAGCAGAACCAGTGCAGTGGCTCTGCCAATAGCCTGGCAGCTTGCATGCTGTGGTGACTTTTCTCAAGTAGCTGGAGAAGGCACACTGGCCACATGCCATTCACAAGCTAAGGTGAGAATTAGAAAAGGTGTGTTTCAGTGACTCATAAATAGCTCAGCACATGCTGACGGAGCAGCAGCTCAGCTTTATCATTTCAGCTTTGAATCCCTGAAGTGCCTTTAAAAAAAAAAAAAAAAAATCAGTGCCTGAAATGTGTGGGCTAAATTCAGACCTCATAGAGCAATATCGGTTTATAGCAGGTCAGAATCTGGCCCCTGCTCTCTGACATTATTGGTAAATCCTCTCTCCTCTAACCCTTCCTTGGTCCGTTCTGCTGCTGCAGTTACAGCTTTAGCTTGTGCTGAGCTACACTTTGTGCTGTGCCAGGTCCATCACATGTGCCTTGTGTATGGTCCAGGTTTTGAACTTTGCTTGTGGAGAGTAGACATTTGTTGTGGTGCTTGACCTTCAGGGCCTCTGGCAATGCCTTGTGCATGTTTCCCTGATGATAAAGTAATGTTTCTCTGATTTATCTGCTCACACACAGAAGTGTCTCCTGTATTTTATTCCCCTCTTGAAATTCCACCTACCGGTCATCCATCTTTTGTGATTTCCTCTTTCTTGCTGTGTTCCACAGGAAAGAAGGATTTTTACTTTCTCATAGGGGAGCAGAGTTTTCCAGGGGCTGATAGTCAATCTAAGCTGTATGTGGGCTGGCACTGCTCCATTTTTGGCAGAAGAAGAGTAAGGCCATTACTGAGTATGTCACATGTCAGCAGTGATTCCTGTCTCTGGGAGCCAGCGTGTTACCTGTCACTGGTATGATTATTGCAAACTGGTGTTCCTAACTCTTAAAAGATTTGGGGCCTTTCTTAAGTCCCCAAGCCATTATGTAAGAACAATATCTTGGCATATTTAAGTATTTTCTGGTTCTAATGGCTGCAGAAAAAAGCTAACAACAGCAACCTTAAAAGATGCTAAACCATGGGTCAAATGCAAGAAGGAACCCCAAATGTGTTACTTATCTTTGGGTTTTTCTCATAGCAGAGGATGGAGGAAGTGGCTCTGCCTTGTAGTGGCAGGGTCTGAGCCTGGTCATATCAACTGCCCTCACCATTCGTTCTGAAACCATGAACAGCACAAAATCTCCTCTGTCCTGTGAAACCAGGCTGTGGTACATGTATGTCTGTGTGCAGGGGGCTGCAGAGCAATGAGGGAGTTGTGGCCTAATGGGGAGGGAGTTCAGTTCCCCTCTGTTGACACCATCATCAGCCAAACACTCCTGGTATTCGTCAGTTGTCAGATTTTGTTTGAGAAACTTAAGGAAATGTTTTATTTTGATAAAGTCAAAACCTTTCCTTGAAAATTTATTTTCATAATATTATCAAAATACTTCAACAAAGTTGAGAGTTTAGAAAATGTCATTTTAAGGAAAAATAATATATGTTGATTTTTTTTTTTTAATTTTATTTTTTACTTCTTTCAAGTGTCTGCCCCAAAGTATAATAGTGTTCCCTGAAAAAGTAAATATTTTTCTTTCTTAGCTCTCTTCCATCCTGGTGAGGACTATGCTACATGAGATAGTCTCAGAAAAGGAAATTTTCCAGAAAAAAAGTCTTCTTAACTAAGTTCACATGCAAAAAATGCAGTCAGTAGGAAGTCCTGTCCTAACAAGCCAGGATTTCAAGGGTGGCTCTTATAAAGGTCTTGTAAATCCAGTCTTCAGTTCTCTTGAAACATTAATTTTCCTTTACCTACATAGACCCATTATAACTGCTCTGTAGTATTACTATTTAATACCTAGCTTTTGTAATTTTTATCCTTTCAGAAGCAGGAGGGACAAATCTGTGAGTCTGATAAAGAACCTTCTGCCTTAGCCATGCTACACTGCAGGAACTGGGAGTTACGTGTTCCAGAATAGTGATTTTTCTAGTGTTTCAAAATGTGTCAAATGTTCAATATGTTTCAAATGTGTCTCCATGAATTCTTCAGCCATGGTGGCCAGTTAATCAGTGAGGGTTTGAACCATGGTGCCCTGGTAGTGGCTTTAATGTCATTGGAGCAGCTGTGAATTGGAGCAGAAAGCATTTCTTGTACCATCATTCCCAAGGCAGGGAGTTAGGCAGGCTAGCGCTTGTCTTGATGAGGCTGTGCCACACGTGTTGTATTAGCATGCCAGAATAAATACACTTCAGATCTAGACCACAGTAAAAGGCTCTATAAGTGTCGCTGAAGCAGGCAGATGGGGCGGTTCATGCTTCCACAGATGCTGTTCCCCACCTCAGATGCACTCTGGAACATTAGGAGTGGGTTCGTGGAGGGGAAGGGGAGTTGGCTTCTTGTAGGGTTGGTCTACTGTACTTTTGCTCTCAGAAAATCCCCTTTGTTAAGCCTTGCAACTTTTTCCTGTGAGGTGAATGGATTAGTTGTACTCCTAGATGGGGAAAGCAGCCTGCCAGTTGTTTACATTTCATACAGTGAATTTGGGGGAAAGCCAAGAGCACACCCTGAATTTGGAAGCTGCACCTTTTCCAGCTCTGGTTTTACCTTGGTGACTGCCTGCTGAAAGCAAAGGAGCCAAGGGGCTGTCCAGTGGGCAGAGCCCAGCAGTGCTGCTGGCCGGCAGGTTGGCTTGCTGCCCGTCTCAAAAGTCTAGTACTGGCACAACTGTGAGCTGTTGCCCTCTAAACTTGGGTCATGCCTCAGGCAAAGCCATCGTTTCCTACCGTGGATTAATAACCTCAATTACTGGGGCCCTGTGGGTCAGATCTTCCCCGTGCTGGCTGCATGACAGCTTTTTAATCTGCTTTCCTCTCTCATAACCTCTGAGCATGGAGGGATCGACAGGCCAGGGAGATCTGCCCTCCTGCATGTTTTGCCTTGTAAGGGCTGCAGATGTGAAACAGCAAGCAGAGCTGGCAGGGGACTTGAACCCACCAAGGAGGTGCATCTAGAAGGTGGTTCTGCCACTGTCAGATTCACAGGACAAATGTGGCAACATCTAGTGTTTTGCCATGAAATTCATCCATCTGCCAAAAATCACAGCACCATCCCGTGGAGGCCTGGCAGTCAGGTGTGGTAATCTGGGGAAGAGGCTGTATGGCTCTTGTGGAGGGAACATCCCCCTAAGTTTCTTAGTGTTTCCTGAGTATCTGGGTGAAGGTGCTGCAGAAGTTGCCATGCACTTGGATTTCTAAAATGCTTCCCTCATTGGGTGTTTCCTCTAAAGAAAAAAGGTCAGGTCTCATCAGTGGGGAAATTGCCAGTGAAGAGAGACTGAATTATGCAGTCCTTTTCATGCTTCTAAATGATCTCGAAGAGTGAGGGGACAGAGAAGGGATGAAATCATTGGAGTAAGAAAAACAGAAGTGGACAGGAAAGAGCTGCAGAGGGATTTCCTTATATGGAGCATCTGATGAACTGACAGCAGTGTAGGAGGAGTGCAGGGCAATGCAGCCGTTGACAAAAATAAAATTTATTTATTTATATTTTTGTGGTCACTTATGGCAAGGGATGCTACTGGGGCCCATTTTCTCACTGGAAAGAGACCACAGAGACAGTGTGAATCTCTGAAAATGCTAGCTCAGCAGATGCAAGCAGAAATTATTGGGAAAGGTACAGACAGCAAATAGTAGGTATCCTCCTGCCGTGCTAGAAATCCCTGGTGCACTCGCACCTTGAGTACTGTGTGCAGCTCTAGTTATCCTGTCTCAAAAAAGATGTGATAGAACTAGAAAGGCACAGGAAAGAGCGACAAGGTCAGTGAAGCGTGAAGAGTAAGTAGCTGCTGCCCAGAGAACGAGGGAACAGATCAGGCATTTTCAGGTGTCTTCAGAAATGAAACAATTGAGGAAAGAAATACAACAGAGGTGTATGAAACCATGACTGTCATGGAGAACATAAAATTACCATTTCACAATATAATCTTATAATTCTCAACTTATAAGCTAAGGGGAGCATTAAATGGAGCTGTTGAGAAGCAGTTTTAAACTAATAGAAGTTTTTTCCTGCCACATGATTGATCTATAGAACTCCTTGCCAAAAGACAGTGAGTAAATCAGTGGTATTACTGGCTTAAAAAAATGATTATAAAAATTTGTTGGGGAGAAATCTATCCAGGGTTCTTAAACACATTGTGAGACATCCTGTAGATGAGGAGAGCTGCTGGGCAGTGGAAGTGGGTGGAAGGAGCAATGTCTGGCTGCCCTTTTTTCCAGAGCATCTGTTCTGAGCTACTGGTACTACTACCAAAATATGTTTGCAGAAGACCTAGAAATTCTAGCTTCTGAGGAAGTGTCACTGTGCTAAAAAATGTATAGAACAACTGTTTCTTCCTAATTCATTTGATTTGAGACATTTGATATGCAAAACCTTCTTTACATGTAATATTAGATTTCTTCTTAATATCAGGAAATGCAACTACTGAGTGCTCATAAGCTTTTTATGTGTCTGAGGATAAACCTATTAAATGATCAGGGCTATGGGACATCTTTTTCTCCTGAACCTGCTTAGGTGAGCCGAGAGGAGGCTGAGATTCACCAAGTCGGTCTTTCCACCATGAGCTGGAGTTGGTGGTTTCTGTTCCCTCTTGTTCAGAAATGCAACTAAGAAATTAGTCTTTCTTGTCTGATGTACAAGATCGAGATCTGTGTTTTTCTGTCTCGTCTTCCATTTGCTCTTAGATGGTGTGTGGTATACTTTATCCATGGTAGAGTTTCAAGCAGAATTTTTGCCTTATAATGAGTACAATGATCAAGAAGAGGCTAATCCTCTCATTAAATCACCATAATGGGAACTGACAGATGATTCCCTACTTGACCACAAATTTATTGTTCAACCTTCAGCAAACCCCTGAACTTTGTGCTGCAGCTCTCACTGGCTCTGGTGTGAGTGTGCTCTGCTTTGGTGGAGCTGGGTGCAGTAGAAGTTGTACGTGGCTGGTACATCTGCTGGCTGAAGCAGATCCTGCCACCCCTTCTTGTCAGCAGTGCTCTGCTTCATAAAGAAGGGGCAAAGGGTAAGCAGAAATACTCAGAGAGCACAGTGGTGACAGTGGGGTAAAACTCGTTTGCACTGAAAAGGGCTGTATTTATTGGCCCGTTGGTAGATTTTGCTTAAATGCAATGAAAGGTGCTGAGAAGTGTTTCTCTGCCATCACTGAACAATATACCATCACATACAGACCCATGGACTGAGCATCAAGAAATGAGCACCAAGAGCAAGGAATTCTGTGAATTTACAGACAGGGACAAGGTCTGAGATCTGCGTCAGCACCAGCTTGGAAAAAGGTCCTGAGGTTAATGGGCCATTTCTCATCATATCCGCCTGTGTTTGGCCAGAAAATACAACAAGGACAGAGACTTGCAAAAACACAAACCAATCAACCAAACAAAAAGAACCCACCTGCACAAGCTGTTTATCTGTGTACTAGTTACATTGTTCAAAGAACTACAGGTCGGGATGGATAAAAACAGAACAGCATGGACCGAGCACCCTGAAAGATTATTACCAGCTTTTGTATGAACACAAGGAAATTACCTTTCCTGGCTGTTCTCTTCTTTGAGCTTTTGTAGATTTTTCTTTCCTTTTTGGCTTTTGTAACTGATGAACTCATGCACATTATGCTATTTTAATACCTAGGAAAGAGCCTTGTCGGCTAAATCACCTTATTTGTCTCTGATCAGAGCACAGTGCATTTCTCTTTTCAGTAGAAGGTATTAATTTAAATTCCATAATCCCAAACATATTCTCGTTTCTGTTCTGTGCTTCAGAAGGCCAATGGCATTTTAATTTAATAAGGGAGAAACACACATGACACTGTGTTCCCTGTAAATGTCTTCTGACCTCAATGAGGCTTTCACAGCTTTCTTTGTGTTCCAGCAAATGCAATCTCTACTTTTATTCAAACACACTATCATTTCTAATACCTTTGTTCTACCAAGGGGTAAAAATTTATATATCTGCAGCATTTTCACAGTAACTTTTGAGATGTTATTTGCATTATTATTTAGTAGTGCAAGCTCATTAGTGGAGCCATAGTAAGATTTATGCAGCACTATGTCCCATTGAAATATTGTTTGGGTACAGGCTGTCCCTTTACAGTGAAAGAAACTTTATGTTAGTTTACCTTGCTTTCAGATTAAAATGAGTTAACACATCTAGCAATATCTCGATTTATGTCAGCTCCATTTATCTTTTCAAGTTCTATAAATTTTTTTTAGTAGGTTAAGATTTACCTAATTGAATACATGATATTACCGAGTATTTTGTGGCATGTCAACACGAGTCATGCATCACAGTCCTAAAAAATCATCTTCTGCCATTTTTATGCTTCCATTTTGCTGTTTAATCTTACGTAAACCTACTCAGTTTGAGAGAAGAACATGTGCACATTGCAGTCCTCATGGACCTTCTTTGGGAAAGTCAGGTAACAGTCATTCTTTTCACTGATTTGAGTCTACTCTCCTTTACTCTGATGTGAATCAGGAGCTGACCCCTTGGAGCCTGCCCCACAAAGGCTGGATCATCAGTCTTGCTGCAAGGTGATGGTAACTCCCCAAAGAAATGGGGAGTATTTTATTAGTAGGTTTGTGGGTTATTCTGAGTAGATTTTCCAAGAACAATTATGTTGGTTTAATGAACAGATGGCTCAAAATTCAGCTACCTGTTGCATTCTAATTTTTTTCTTCTTATAAGTGTCTGTGTCGTGTGCGATACACTTGTTCTTGCATGTTCATGTGATAAATCTGGCTGTTTCCATGCTAGCTTAATATGTATAACATGTAAATGCATCTTTCCTGGTACTTGGTGCTGTACTTCAGTCTTGGCATCTCTAAATGAGAGCCTCCTCATTTACAACTCCATGTTGTCTGCTGAGCAAGGAGGGCACCTTGACTCCAGATCTCCCTGTGCTGTCCTTGATCTGCCAGATCCAGAATTGTTCTCATCTCAAACATGCTGCTGATGCATTTGCAGAAAGAGGACTATTATTTTTGTGCTATTACAGAAGTACCCAAGAAGCACCAATTGTGTTTTAGGGCTTCATTGTGCAAACTACTTTTGGCCTTGTTCCAGAGGGCCTACAGGCTTGCTTGCTGATCAGGTAGAGCAGGGGACTGGAGGACAATATGGGTGAAGAGGAGAGGCAACAGCTGTAGTCTCAGTTTGGTATCTGCCCTGACATGCCACCATAGGCTTCTGTGATGGCTGTGGAACAGGTATTGCTGAGGAGTGTAAGTGGAGCAATGATCCTGTATAAGTGGGGACATGGAGGAGAGCAGTTTCATTTAGGTTTTTGCTGTGACTTGGTGCATGTGCAAGGTCCTGTCTAAAACAGCTTATGAATTAAGACATAGAAATGATAATTTTCATCTCAAGTCACAGCAGACAACAAAAACTGAGTTTAGCATGAATCCCAGGGATTAGTTATTAATACCTTGCATCCTTTTAACAGTCTTGAACTGTATGCTACTTGCTTTGCTTCTAGCTAAGTGCTATTCTTCAGCATATGAAGTAGAGCTGACTGGAAAATAAGAGCTACAGTTTCATGAATCATTTAGCATTTTAACTGGTTTTCTTTTTTTTCCTCTTTTCTAGAGTAAAACTGAAACTGTGGAGTATTTATTGAGAGCGTGAAAGATTCCAGGTGCTCTCACAAATACTAGTTTTTCCACAAATCCTCGATAGACTCTCACACCTAAACAGCACTTCTTTTGTTATGCCTGGTTTATGTGCCTTGGTACTCTGATCTCCACATGTTTCATGGCTTTTACTGTTCCATCCTAATGGGATTCCCAGTGAGCAAATCAGCACTGCATCCCATATCATATCATCCCATGTGCCTCATTCTTTTTGTTGGACTTGAGAGACCCCCTACTAATTGTTAACAATAAAGTCTATATCTCCAGTCTCACGTCCCTGTCAAGTGTTGGCCAAAAGACAACATCCTTGAGTGCACTCTCTGGAAAAACTTCCATCTCATGAGCTGGTCAAAGATGCCTGCCCACTTCTGCCCAGTGCCAGGAGAAGCAAAAGAAGAGAAGGCTTTGAAAGGTGGTGTGTGAGTAGGTAACCCTGCCTGAGCACAAGGTAATCCAGTCAGAAATTCACCCAGGTGGAAGGCTCCTATTTGTTCCAGAGGTAGCTGCTTTTTAGTGGAATGTTGGAGTCTACTCAGGTGAAAGAGTTAATATGAGAGGCTTTTGTATACGCTAATACTATTTTGTCTGAGGAACTTTCTGTGCGCCTGTTCTTTCCAGTCTTGTCTCGTGGGTTTTGTGTAATTTCATGAATATGAAACAGTTCTAAGGAGAGCATCTTTCCCCAACCATCCTTGATGTGAAATATGGGCTCTACCTTTCTCTGTGCAGCTCAAACACTGAGACTTAAGTCTGCAGCGCTGTAACCGTGATAGTTACACGGGTAAAAAAGAAAGAACCTTCAGTTTCAGTGGAGCACCCTTTGCAAGAAGCTGGTGCTTTACGGTCCGTAGGTGGAAATACGGAGGCTCCGTCGTTTATAAAGGAACACCCCAGTTCCGGGCACCCGCACCCACGGGTGATTTAAGACAAGAGGTGTGTCTTCTTCTCGGCCACGTTGCCGGTCCCGTGGTTTCTGCCGGTCC